>NC_137897.1:45192772-45410683 GCF_963455335.1 Martes martes
AAGAATGAATAAAATTGATAAACTCTTGGCAGACATACCAAAAAGAAAAAAAGAAGAAAGAAAATATCCCAAATAAATAAAATCATGAGTGAAGAAGGAGAGATTATAGCCAATACCATAGAAATATAAATAATCATAAAAGAATATTACAATAAATCACATGCCAACAAACTGGGCCATCTGGAAGAAATGGATAAATTTCTACAAATATATAAATTAAAAAAACTGAAAGAGGAAGATATAGAAAATTTGAATAGACCTATAATGAGCAAAGATATTAAATGACTAATCAATTTCTCAACAAACAACCCTCTTACACTGTTGGTGGGAATGCAAGTTGGTGCAGTCACTTTGGAAAATGGTGTGGAGATTCCTTAAGAAATTAAAAAATAGAGCTTCCCTATGTCTCTGCAATTGCACTATTGGGTATTTACCCTAAAGACACAGATGTAGTGAAGAGAATGGTCATCTGTACCCCAATATTCATAGCATCAATGGCCACAGTCGCCAAACTGTGTAAAGAACCAAGATGCCCTTCAACAGATGAATGAGTAAGGAAGATATGGTCCATATATACTATGAACTATTATGCCTCCATCAGAAAGGATGAATACCCAACTTTTGTATCAACATGGACTTTTGTATCAACATAGTTCTACATCAAGAACTAATGATGTACTGATGTACTGGAAGAGATTATGTTGAGTGAAATAAGTCAAGCAGAGAGAGTCAATTATCATATGGTTTCACTTATTTGTGGAGAATAAGGAATAACATGGAGGACATGGGGAGATGGAGAGGAGAAGGGAGTTGGGGGAAATTGGAAGGGGAGATGAACCATGAGAGACTGTGGACTCTGAGAAACAAACTGAGGGTTTTGGAGGGGTGGGGACTGGGAGGTTGGGTGAACCTGGTGGTGGGTATTAAGGAGGGCATGTATTGCATGGAGTACCGGGTGTGGTGCATAAACAATGAATTCTGGAACACTGAAAAGAAATTTTAAAAATAATAAAAAAATTCTCAATAAACAAAGTCCAGGGCCAGATGGTTTCCCAGGGAAATTCTACCAAACATTTAATAAAGAGGTAACACCTATTTTCTGAAACTGTTCTAGAAAATAAAAATGGAAGTAAATCTTCCAAACTCCTTCTGTGAGGTTAGCATTATCTTGATTCCAAAACCACACAAAGACCCCACTAAAAAGGAGAGTTACAGACCAATATCCCTGATGAACATGGATGCAAAAATTCTCAAAAAGATGCAGCTAGGTGAATCCAACAGTGCATTAAAATGACTACTTACCATGATCATGTGTGATTTCTTTTTTTTTTTTATTTGACAGACAGATCACAAGTAGGCATAGAGGCAGGCAGAGAGAGAAGGGAGGAAGCAGGATCCCTGCTGAGCAGAGAGCCCAATGCGGGGCTCGATCCCAGGACGATGGGATCATGACCTGAGCCGAAGGCAGCAGCTTTAACCCACTGAGCCACCCAGGCGCCCCAGATCATGTGTGATTTCTTCCTCAGCTGTAGAGCTGCATCTTTCAATATTTGCAAATCAACCAACATGATACACCACATTAATATATGAAAGGATAAGAACCACATGATCTTCTCAATTGATGCAGAAAAAGCATTTGATAAAATTCAGCACCCTTTCTTGATAAAAACCCTCAGAAAGTAGGGACAGAAGGAACATACCTTAACATCATGAAGGCCATATATGAAAGACTGACAGCTAATATCATCTTCAATCACAAAAGGTGATAACTTTTCCCCTAAGATCAGGAACTTCGCAGGGATGTTTGCTCTCATCTCTGTTTTTCAACATAGTACTAGAAATCCTAGCCTCGGTAATCAGGCAACAAAAATTAGTAAAGGGCATCCAAATTGGGAAGGAAGAATTCAAACTGTCAATATTTGCAGATGATATGATACTTTATGTAGAAAACCTGATTTGCTCTATGACCCAGCAATTGCACTACTAGGTATTTACTCCAAAGACAGATGTAGTGAATAGAAGGGGCACATGCACTCCAATGTCCCTAGCAGCAATGTACACAGTAGCCAAACTGTGGAAGGGGATGAGATGCCCTTCAACAGATGAATGAATAAAGAAGATGTGCTTCATATATACAATGGAATATTACTCAGCCATCAGAAAGAATGAATACCCACCATTTGAATCAACATGGATGGAACTGTAGGGGATTATGCTAAGTGGACTAAGTCAAGCAAAGAAAGACTATTATCATATAATTTCACTCATATATGGAATGTAAGGGATAATGCAGAGGATCACAGGGGAAGGGAGGGGAAGTTGAATGGGAAGAAATTTGAGGAGGAAACAAACCACGGGAGAATTTGGACTCCAGGAAACAAAATGAGGGTTTCAGAAGGGAGGGAGTTGGGGGGATGGGGTAGTCAGGTGATGGATATTAAGAAGGGCATGTGTTGTGATGAGCATTGGGTGTCATATTCAACTAATGAATCATTGAACACTACATCAAGAACTAATGATGCACTGTATGGTGGCTAACTTAACATAATAAAAATAATTTAAAAAGTCTGAATCTTAAAAAAAAAAAGAAAACCTGAAAGACTCCACCAAACAATTGCTAGAAGTTATACATAAATTAACAAAATCACAGGATATAAAATCAGCATAGAGAAATCTGTTGCATTTCTATACACTAGCAATGAAGGAGAAGAAAGAGAAATCAAGGAATCAATTCCATTTACAGTTGCACCAAAAATCATAAGATACCTAGGAAAAAAACTAATCAAAGAGGTAAGAGATCTGGACTCTGAAAACCATAGAGCATTTATGAAAAAAATTGAAGAAGACACAAAGAATTGGAACAGCATTCCATGCTCTTGGATTGGAAGAATAAATATTGTTACCCAAAGCAATTACCTGTAGCAATCTATACATTCAATGCAATCCCTATAAAAATAACATCAGCATTTTTCACGGAGCTAGAACAAACAATTCTAAAATGTGTATGGAACCAGAAAAGACCCCAAAGAGACCAAGTTATGTTGAAAAAGAAAAGCAAATCCTCACAGTTCTGGACTTCAAGCTGTATTACAAAGCTATAACCATCAAGACAGTTTATTACTGGCACAAAAACAGACACATAGATGAATGGAACAGAAAAGTGTAACCAGAAATTGACCCACAATTGCATAGCCAACTAATCTTCATCAAAGCGGGAAAGAATATCCAACGGAAAAAAAGTCTCTTCAACAAATATTGTTGGGAAAGCTGGACAGTGATAAACACAAAAATCAAAGTGGACCACCTTCTTATACCATACACAAAAATAAATTCAAAATGGATGAAAGACCTAAGGGAAACCATCAAAATCCTAGAGGAGAACATAGGCAGCAGCCTCTTTGATCTCAGCCACAGCAATTCCTTCCTAGACACGTCTTTGTAAGCAAAGGAAACAAGAGCAAAAACAAACTATTGGACCTCATGAAGATAAAAAGCTTCTGTACAGCAAAGGAAAAAATCAACAAAACTAAAAGGCAACCAAAAGAATGGGAGAAGACATTTGCAAATGACATTATGGATAAAGGGTTAGTATTCAAACTCTATAAAGGACCTACCAAACTCAACACCCAAAAAACAAATATTCCAGTTAAGAAATGGACAGAAGATATGAATAGACACTTTCCCAAAGAATGCATCCAGATGGCTAACAGATGAAAAGATGCTCAACATCACTGGGAATCAGGAAAATAAAAATCAAAACCATAATGAGATATCATATCACACCTGTCAGAATGGCTAAATTTAACAACTCAGGAAACAACAGATATTGGCTAGAATGCAGAGAAAGGGGAACATTTTTACACTGTTGGTGGAAATACAAACTGGTGCAATCACTCTGGAAAACAGTATGGAGGAGGTTCCTCAGAAAGTTAAAATATAACTACTCTATGACCCAGCAATTTCACTACTAGGTATTTATCCAAAGGACACAAAATTGTTGATTCTAAGGGTCACATGCACACCATTGTTTATGGCAGCACTGTCAAAAATAAGCAAGTTATGGAAGGAGCCCAAATGTCCATTGAATGATGAATCAATAAAGAAGAGGTGATATATATATGGGGGGGGGGAAGAAAGTGAAATTTTGCTATTTGCAACAACATGGATGGAAATAGAGTGTATTATGCTAAGCAAAATAAATCAGTCAGAGAAAAACAAATATATAATTTCACTCAAATGTGGAATTTAAAAAACAAAACTGATTAACTTAGGGTAAGGGAAGGAAAAATAAAACAAGATGAAAGCAGAGATGGAGGCAAACCATAAGAGACTCTTAAGTATAACAAACAAACAGGGTTGCTGGAAGAGAGGTGGGTGGGGTTATGGGCTAAATGGGTGATGGGCATTAAGGAGGGCACTTGTTGGGATGAGTACTGGGTGTTATATGTAAGTGATGAATCACTAAATTCTATTCCTGTGACCAACACTACACCATATGTTAATGAATTGAATTTAAATTTTTAAAAAAATTAAAAAACAAAAATATAAAAGTCTAATTCCAGTATAGTTAACATACAGTGTTATAATTTCAGGTGTACCATATAGTAATTCAACACTTCCAAACATCGCACAGTGTTCATCACAATTGCACTCCTTAATTTCCATCATATATTTCACATATTCTCAAACACACCTCCCCTCTGGTGACCATTGGTTTCTCTCAGTAGTTAGGAGTCTGTTTCTCTCTCTCTCTCTCTGTCTCCATTTTCTTTTGCTCATTTCTTTTGTTTCTTAAATCCCACTTATGAGCGAAATCATACAGTATTTGTGTTTCTCTGAATTTCCCATTTTATTTAGCATTATACTTTCTAGCTTCATTCATGTCTTTGCAAATAGAAAGATCTTTTTTTTTTTTTTTTGGTTGAATAGCATTCCAGTGTATACACCTATACCTAATCTTCTTTACCCATTCACGTATTGATGGACACTTGGGCTGTTTCTGTAATTTGGCTATTGTAAATATTGCTGTTATAAACATAGGGTTGCATGTAATCCCTCAATTTAGCAGTTTTGTGTTTTGGGGTCAAATGCCCAATTGAGTGATTGCTAGAACATAGGTTAGGTCTATTTTTTTCTTTGGTTTTTGAGGAACCTCCACAGTGTTATGCGCAGCGTCTGTGAAAGTTTGCATTCAAAACCAACAGTGGATGAGGGTTCCTTTTTCTCCACATCTTTGCCAACATTTATTATTTGTTTTGCCTTTGATTTTAGCCATTCTAAAAGGTAAGGTAAAATCTCATTGTATTTTTGATTTACATTTCTCTGATGATGAGTCATATTGACCATCTTTTCATGCCTATTGGCTATCCATATGTCTTATTTGGAGAAATGTTTGTTCATGTCTTTTGCCAATTTTTTAAAAAAAGTTTTGTTTTAATACCGGGTGGTTAACATACAGTGTAATATTAGTTGGAGGTGTAAAATATAGTGATTCAATACTTCCATACAACACCTGATGCTCATCATAAGTACACTACTTAATCCACATCACCTGTTTCACCCATTCTCCCACCTACCTCCATTGTAATAACCATCAATTTCTTCTCTATACCTCAGAGTCTGTTTCTTGATTTGGCTCTTTTTTTGTCCTTTTGCTTCTTTGTTTTGTTGCTTAAGTTCCACATATAAGTAAAATCATATAGTATTTGTCCTTCTCTGACTGACTTATTTCACTTAACATAATACTCTGTCGCTCCATCCATGTTGTTGAAAATGGCAAGATTTCCTTCTTTGTTATGGCTGAGTAATATTCCATTGCATATATTTGCCATTACTTCCTTATCCATTCATCGATCTTGGGCTATTTCCAAAATCTGACTATTGTAGATAATGCTGCTAGAAACATCAGGGTTCATGCATACCTTCACATCAGTACTTTTGTACCTATTGGGTAAATACCTAGTACTGCAATTGCTGGATCATAGGGTAGTTCTATTTTTGATTTTTTGAGGAACCTCCTCTATACTGTTTTCCAGAATGACTGCATCAGTTTGCATTCCCACCAACGGTGTAAGAGGGTTCCCCTTTCTCTGCATCCATGACAACATCTGTTGTTTCCTGCGTTGTTAATTTTAGCCATTCTGACATTTGTGAGGTGTTATCTCATTGTAGTTTTGGTTACTATAGCTTTGTAATATAATTTGAGGTCCAGAACTGTGATGCCTTCCACTTTGTTTTTCTTTCTCAAGATAGTTTTTGCTATTTGGGTTATTTTGTGGTTCCATGCAAATTTTAGGATTGTTTGTTCTGGCTCTCTGAAAAATGCTGTTGGAATTTTAATAGGCATTTCATTAAATGTGTAGATTGCTTTGAGTAGTATAGACATTTTAATAATATTTGCTCTTCTAATCAAGGAACATGGATCTGCTTTCCATTTTTTTGCATTATTTTCAATTTCTTTCATCAGTGTTTTATAGTTTTCAGAGTACAGGGCTTTCATCTCTTTGGTTTGGTTTATTCCTAGGTATCTTATTGTTTTGGTGCAGTTGTAAATGGGATTCATTCTTTAATTTTTATTTGTGCTGCTTCGTTATTGCTGTATAGAAATGCAAATGATTTTTGTATGTTTATTGTGTCCTGCAACTTTATTGAATTTGTTTATCAGATCTAACATGTTTTTTTAAAGATTTTATTTATTCGAGAGACAGAGAGTGAGCAAGAGAGAGAGAGAGAGAGAGAAAGAGAACACAAGCTGGAGGAGGAGCAGAGGGAGAAGGAGAAGCAAGCTCCCTGCTGAGCATAGAGCCCCATGCAGGGCTTGATCCCCAGGACCCTGAGCTCATAACCTGAGCCAAAGGCAGCCGCTTAACTGACTGAACCACCCAGGTGCCCCTCTAGCAGTGTTTTGATGGAAGCTTTCAGGTTTTATATGTGTAGTATCATGCTATCTGCAAATAGTGAAAGTTTTACTTCTTGCTAATTTGTATTTTTTTAAATTACTTTTTGTTGTCTGATAGCTATGGCTAGGACTTCCAGCACTATGTTGAATAAAAGTGGTGATAGTGGCTATTCCTGCCTTAGTCTGACCTTAAGGGAAAAGCTCTCACTTTTTCTCCATTGGTGATGTTCAAAGAGTGTTTTTCATATATGGCATTTATTATTTTGCAGTATGTTCCTTCTAAACTTACTTCATTGAGGGTGTTTATCATGAATGTGTGTTGTACATTTTCATATACTTTTTCTGCATCTATGAAATGATCATATGGGTCTTGTCCTTTTTTATATTCATATGATGTATCACATTGAATGCTTTGCAAATATTGAACCACCCTTGCAACACAGGAGTAAATACCACTTGATCATGGTGAATAATTTTTTTAATGTATTGTTGAATTTGGTTTCCTACTAGTCTATTGAGAATTTTTTTTTGAGAATTTTTGCTTCTATATTCATCAGATACATTGGCCTGTAGTTCTCTTTTTTTTGTAATGCCTATCTGGTTTTATTATAAGGGTGATACTGGCTAATAGAATGAATTTGGAGTTTCTCCTATTTTTTAATAGGTTAAGATTAATGAGTATTAATTCTTCTTTAAATATTTGGTAAAGACTTTTTCAGAAATTGGACAGCAGAGTAGCAAGACCTTTGTTCATCTTATCCCACAAACACATCTAGATAACTATGAAATCACTCCAAATACCTCAGAAATCAACCTGAAGACTGACAGAACAGACCCAACAAGTAAAAGGAGAGTAGAAGCTGCATCAAAGAAGGTAGGAAGTGTGGAGATGTGGTCCAGGGGAGAAATGAATCACAGGTGCTGTGAAAGGAAGGAATCCTTGGTCACACAGAAAGGTGAGGGACATGGGGTAGCTCTATTCTTAATTTTTTGAGGAACCTCTACACTGGTTTCCAAAGTGGCTACACCAATTTGCATTCCCACCAACAGTGTAAGAAGGGTTCCCCTTTCTCCATAATCTCTCCAACGTTTGTTGTTTCTTGCATTATTGACTTTTGCCATTCTAACTGGTGTAAGGTGGTATCTCAATGTGGTCTTGATTTGAATTTCCCTGATGGCCAATGATGACGAGCACTTTTTCATGTGTCTTTTAGTCATTTGTATGTCTTCTTTGGAGAAGTGTCTGCTCATGTCTTCTGCCCATTTTTTTGACTTGATTGTCTGGATTTTGGGTTTTGAGTTTGAGAAGTTCTTTATAGATCTCGGATATCAGCCCTTTGTCTGTAGTGTCATTTGCAAATATCTTCTTCCATTATGTGGGTTGCCTCTTTGTTTTGCTGACTGTTTCCTTTGCTGTGTGGAAGTTTTTATCTTGATGAAGTTCCAAAAGTTCATTTTCACTTTTATTTCCCTTGCCATGGAGACTCAGAAAGGATGAATACCCAACCTTTGCATCAACTTGGATGGGACTGGAGGAGATTATGCTAAGTGAAATAAGTCAAACAGAGAAAGTTAATTATCATATGGTTTCACTTATTTGTGGAATATAAGGAATAGCATGGAGGGCATTAGGAACAGGAAAAAATGAAGGGGGAGAAATCAGATTGGGAGATGAACCATGAGAGTCTATGGACTCCGGGAAACAAATGGAATGTTTTAAAAGGGAAGAGGGGGGGTTAGGTGAGTCTGGTGATGGGTATTAAGGAGGGCATAGATTGCATGGAGCTCTGGGTGTTATATGCAAACAGTGAATCATGAAACACTACATCAAATACTAATGGTGTACTGTGTGGTGACTAACATAATACACACACACAAAAGAAAGAAAGTTGAAGGAGAGAGAATGACATGAGAACACACAAAGAGATAATTTCCCGAAAGTCATTGGCTAGGAAAACAAAAGGGACTGATTTTCCTGTTCTTGCAACCAGTGGGGCTTAAACCCTGGAGTTTAAATGGTCTGCCTATCTCCCTGGGATATAGCTTTGAGGGCACTGCCCTACTCCTGGCAAGAAAGCAGGCAAACAACCTGGGGACAGAGGTATGGAAACAGCGATCTGAAGAATACCCGGGACACACAGTGGAAATATTATCACTCTTCTTTGAGTGGTTCCCTGAGAGGCAACAATCAGAGATATGACTCTCTGGGGATAAAGAAGTTGGTCAGAGCCATTTCAGTCCCTGGACCCTCAGCATAAACACAGAGTCATCTGCAGGAAGCAGCACAGTACTACACAGGCTGCCTATCTTGCTTACACCAAATCCCACCCCCCTGTGCTCTGGCACAACTGTCCTTCTTCATAAAGGTTGCTTCAGTCCCAGTATGGCAGTCCCCTCCCCCAGAAGATGAGCACAAGCCCCTGCCCACACCACATCCCTAAAGCCTGGAGGGTTTTTTTTTAAGATTTTATTTATTTATTTGAGAGAGAGAGACAGAGTGAGAGAGAGCATGAGAGGGGAGGTCAGAGGGAGAAGCAGACTCCCCATGTTGCTGGGAGCCTGATGCGGGACTCAATCCCAGGACTCCAGGATCATGAACTGAGCTGAAGGCAGTCGCTTAACCAACTGAACTACCCAGGAGCCCTAAAGCCTGGGGTTCTAAAATTTAGCAGGCTCAGCTGGGATAGAGCCCAGAAACTCACCGTGCTGCTCTTAGAGAGAAAACAGGCAAAGAATCTGGTGTAGAAATGGCAATTTGAAAAATGCGTGTTACACACAAGGGAGAGATTATTTGGTTTTCTAGAAGGGTTTCCCTGAGACACAGCATTCATAGAGATGCTTCCATGGGTATAAAGGAGATGGCTGACACATATCCCTTTCCTGCCCCTCAATATAAACACAGTCACCTGTGGGAAGCAACACAGTGCCACACAGGCTGCCTAACATGCTTACACCAGGACCCGCCCCCTGCACTTGGGCAGGACTGCTTCTCATTGTTAAGCTTGACTCAGTCCCAGCATGGTGGGCCCTTCAACAGAAGACCAGAAGAAATCCCTGTCCACACTCTACTCCTGACCAGAGTTCTGCAAGTCTTCATTTCTAGTGGAAGTAGTACCAGGTCTCATTTAACAAGCAGACCAGAGCACACCTAGTTAAAACTCACCACATTCTGGCCAAAGATCAAACACTGCCCACTGCAGGCAAAGAGACCCTCTGCAGACAAATGGCATGAAGCATGGAGCAGCAAAACACAACGGCATTACACACACAGCACACACCAGAGACAAGCCCTGAATTGCGATGATTTGGACACTATTTAACTTCTTCTTCATAAAATAATTACTCTCAGTAGCAGGAAACATAATGGACTTTTCTAACATGGAGAACAAGACAGAAACTTAGACAAAATGCCAAGTTGGAGTAATTTAGCCCAAATGAAAAAACAAGATAAGTTCATGGCCTGAGAACTAAATGACACATATAAATAACATAACTGATGGAGAATTTAAAGCAACAATCATAACAATACTATCAGGGCTTGAGAAAGGAATGGAAAAATTCAGAGAACCTCTTAGCACAGAGATAAAAGAGTTATAAAAGAAAGATCAATCAGAAATGAAAAATACAATAACTGAGATTCCAAACAGATTGGATGCAAAAACAAGAGAATAGAATAAGAAGTGGAATGAATGGGTGATATAAAAGACTAAATATGGAAAATAATGAGGAGGAACAAAAGAGACAAAGAATTATGGACCACAAGAATAGTCTTAGAGAACTCAGTGACATCATCAAATGCAATAACATTCATAGTGTAGGAGTCCCAGAAGAGAGAGAAAAGAGGGCAGAACACTTATATGAGGAAATCACAACTGAAATTTTCCCTAATCTGGGGAAGGAAACACACATCCAGATTCAGGAAGCACAAAGAATTCCCATCAAAATCAACAAAACAGGGGGAGACAAGATGGCAGGGAAGTAGGAGGAGGCACCGTTTCAACCTGTACCCTAAAGTGAGCTGATTACCTACTAAAGAACTCCGATCACCCATGAAATCAGCCTGAGATCAGAATTATACATGTCTGGATCTCTATGGGGGCAGAAGATGCCCGTGGGCAGGTAAAGCAGAGTGGGAACGTCAGACTGATATTGGAAGATAAACAAAAGGGGGAGGGAGCCACCAGAGGTGACCCATTGGAAAGTAATACACCAATATGAGAGTGCCCTGCATCTGGGGACCAGCATTAACTTGGAGCCTGGTTGAAAGCACTCAAAAAGAGCAAAGGATTGTGGGGGGAAATTGTGGGAATTGGGGCAGTTAGGAACAGGGGCTTAAGTCCCTGGACCCAGGACATCCACCCCTGGTGCTGAGCCAGAGAGAGTGTGGCGGAGAAACCAGGTCTTGGTCCCTGAGCCACAAGCGTGCCTGAGAATGCGTGGGGTCCGGCTCCCGTGAGGGGCTGGGACCCTCGCCAGCCAGCAGAACAGCGCCGTACTATCAGAGCCTGAGACTCGGGCGCCCCACACCCTCCCCTGAGAGAGGCGCATGCAGTTGCCAGCCAGGTGCTCTCGAACCGGGAAGGACCAGGCACTCCCAGCGCGGGCCAGCGGGAAAATCTCAGCGTGTGATCGCTGCTTGGAACCTCTCTGGCGGTCTGGAGCTGCCCAGACAGCCGCTGCTGGTTTTGGGTACAAGCAGGAGTTCCTGTGTCCCCAGGGACCATGACTCGGAACCTGCTCTGCCAGCGGCTGAGGGGGAACTTAATGTGCTCTGGAGACCCAGAGGGGAACAGACTGAGGCTTCTCTCTGAGAGGGAGGTCAGGGTGCAGTTTGCTTTCCTCTAAATCTCCAAAAAGCATCAAAGGCTGTCAAGGCGAGAGAAAAGAAATGAACAAACATAAAAACCTCCAGAGAACAAAAGCCTGAAAACCGGTTTCCTCAGAGCCCACGTGCTTGAGGGGGGCAGGAGGACTTAACTCAGGGAACATCACCTGAAAACTCACACGGCAGGCCCCTCCCCCAGAAAACGAACCAAGGAAAAAAAAAGACGACAAGAAAACAACCACCACTACTTCATAGATACAACTTTTGTTGATGATTGGTTCCCACTTTTCTGGTTTATTTTTTTTAAATATAGATAATTTTTTAACTTAATTATCATCACAGTGAGATGTCCAGTACATCAAATTCCATAATAACCTTTTAACCTGAACTTTTTGATACATATACCCATGTTTTTCTTTTGCTTTTCTATTTTTTAATTTTTTTTTCAATTTTAGTTTAGTTTAGTTTATTCTTTTTTTATTTTTATTTTTAAATATTCATATAGAGGTAAACTTCAAGGTAATCCCCTTTCCCCAATGAATGCTACCCCTATAGGTAAACCAATTTTTAATCCCCCTTTATCTTAGGAAAGTTGAGTACTTAAACAAAGATATCAAGATACATCCAGGAGGAATCAAAATAATCTTCCTTGCCCACACTGAGAATTTATAACCACTCTCCCATCTTTTTCTTCCACCAGTGTTTCTGTGTATTTGTGTTTGTCCTGATAGTATATAAATCTTATACTTGGGGTTCTTTTTGACTAGGTTCTTCTTCTTCTTCTTCTTCTTCTTTTTTTTTTTTTTTTTGCTTTTATATATATATATTTTTTCTCTTGTCATATACTTTCATCACTCTTTTTGTTTGTCTGTTTTTGTTTGCATACTTCATAAATCTTACCTTGGGGCCCATTTGGGCTGAGCCTTCTCTTTTATCTTCCGTTTTTTTTTCCTGTCTCTCTCTCTCTCTCTCTTTTTCTTTTTCTTTCCTTTTTTCTCTCATTTGGGTGGGGAATCCTGATTGCTCAGAAGCGTTCCAGGGTGCACCTAGACAGAACCATGGTAGATATATCCAGCTACATCTGTTCAGCCATCTCTCACCAAAATGACTAGGAGGAGGAATGCCCAACAGAAGAAAAATACAGAGGATGGGCCTTCTGTAACAGAGCTAATGGCTATCGACATAGACAATATGTCGGAAAGAGAATTCAGGCTAACAATTATCCAGGCAATAGCTAGGTTGGAGAAAGCCATGGATGACCAAACAGAATTGATTAGGGCAGAACTGAAAGCCACCATGGATGATGTTCACAATGCCCTCAATGAGTTCCAATCTAATCTAAATTCTCTAAAAGCTAGGGTAACTGAGACAGAAGATAGAATTAGTGATCTGGAGGACAAACAGATAGAGAGAAAGGATCAGAAGGAAGCCTGGAACAAACAGCTTAGAAGCCACGAAAACAGAATCAGGGAAATAAATGATGCCATGAAACGTTCCAACGTCAGAATTATTGGAATCCCTGAAGGGGAGGAGAAAGAAAGAAGTCTAGAAGATATAGTGGAACAAGTTCTTCATGAAAATTTTCACAATCTCTCAAATGGAACCAGCGTTCATGTACTAGAGGCAGAACGGTCTCCCCTCAAGATTATAGATTCCAAAAAAACATCAAGGCACCTTATAGTAAAATCGAGAAATCATAATTGTGGATACAATCTCTTGAAAGCTGCTAGGACAAAGAGGCTCCTTACATACAGAGGAAAGCCCATCAGAATAACGTCAGACCTTTCCACAGAAACCTGGAAAGCCAGAAAGGGCTGGCAAGATATATTCAGGGCACTAAATGAGAAGAACATGCAGCCAAGAATACTTTATCCAGCAAGACTGACATTCAGAATAGATGAAAAGATAAAGAGTTTCCAAGACCAGCAAGGCTTAAAAGAGTATGTGACCACCAAGCCAACACTGCAGGAAATATTAAGGGGGGTTCTATAAAAGAGGAAAAATCCTAAGAATAGCATTGAACGGAAATATAGAGACAATCTATATTGAAAGACTTCAAAGGTAACACGATGTCAATAAAAACGTATCTCTCAATAATCACTCTCAATGTGAATGGCCTAAATGCACCCATAAAATGACACAGGGTTGCAGATTGGAAAAAACGACAGGACCCATCCATATGTTGTCTACAAGAGACCCATTTTGAACCTAAGGATACATCCAGACTGAAAGTGAAGGGATGGAGAAGCATCTTTCATACCAATGGGCCTCAAAAGAAGGCCAGGGTAGCGATTCTCATATCAGATAAATTAGATTTTCAACTAAAGACTGTAGTCAGAGATACAGAAGGACACTACATCATTCTTAAAGGGACTATCCACCAAGATGATCTAACAATTGTAAATATTTATGCCCCCAATATGGGAGCAGCCAATTACATAAGAAAACTATTAATCAAGATAAAGAGTCATATTGATATGAATACATTAATAGTAGTAGATCTTAACACGCCTCTCTCAGAAATAGACAGATCATCGAAGCAGAAAATCAATAAAGAAACAAGAGCATTGAATGACACATTGGACCAGATAGACCTCATAGATATATACAGAACATTCCACCCTAAAACAACAGAATACTCATTCTTCTCAAGTGCACATGGAACCTTCTCCAGAATAGACCACATACTGGGTCACAAATCAGGGCTCAACTGATACCAAAAGACTGAGATTATTCCCTGCTTGTTCTCAGATCACAATGCTTTGAAACTGGAGCTTTACCACAGGGAAAAGTTTGGAAGGAACTCAAACACCTGGAAGCTAAAGACCACCTTGCTTAAGAATGCTTGGATCAACCAGAGATCAAAGAAGAACTTCAACAATTCATGGAAACCAATGAGAATGAAGATACTTCGATCCAAAACCTATGGGATACAGCAAAGGCGGTCCTAAGGGGGAAATACAGAGCCATCCAAGCCTCCCTCAAAAAAATGAAAAAAAAAAAAAAAAAACAGAATACACCAGCTGTCTCTACACCTTAAAGAACTGGAGAATCAACAACAAATCAAACCAACTCCACACATAAGAAGGGAAGTAATCAAGATTAGAACAGAGATCAATAAGGTAGAAACTAGAGATACAGTAGAAAGTACCAATGAACCTAGAAGCTGGTTTTTTGAAAGAATCAATAAGATCAATAAACCATTGGTCACAAAATCCAAAATAAAAGAGAGAAAGCTCAAATTAATAAAATTATGAATGAAAAGGGAGAGATCACAACTAACACCAAGGAAGTAGAAACAATCATCAGAAGTTATTATCAACAGTTATATGCCAATAAGCTAAGCAACCTAGATGAAATGGATGCATTCCTGGAAAACTATAAACTCCCAAATTTGAACCAGGAAGAAATGGACAACCTGAATAGACCAATATTTAGTAACGAGATTGAAGCAGTGATCAAAAACCTCCCAAAAAACAAGAGCCCAGGACCTGACGGATTCCCTGGGGAATTCTACCAAACTTTCAAAGAAGAAAGAACACCTATTCTTCTGAAGCTGTTTCAAAAAATTGAGGCAGAAGGAAAACTTCCAGACTCTTTTTATGAAGCCAGCATTACCTTGATCCCCAAACCAGGCAAAGACCCCACCAAAAAGGAGAATTTCAGACCAATATCCCTGATGAATATGGATGCTAAGATTCTCAACAAGAGCCTAGCAAACAGGATCCAACAGCACATTAAAAAGATTATCCACCATGACCAGGTGGGATTCATCCCTGGGTTGCAAGGATGGTTCAACATTCGCAAATCAATCAATGTGATAGAACAAATCAATAAGCGAAGACAGAAGAACCAGATGGTCCTCTCAATTGATGCAGAAAAAGCATTTGACAAAATCCAGCATCCGTTCCTGATTAAAACGCTTCAAAGTATAGGGATAGAGGGAACATTCCTGAACTTCGTAAAATCTATCTATGAAAGACCCACAGCAAATATCATCCTCAATGGGAAAGAGCTCGCAGCCTTCCCTCTGAGATCAGGAGCACGACAAGGATGCCCACTCTCACCACTCTTGTTCAACATAGTATTAGAAGTCCTAGCAACAGCAATCAGACAACAAAGAGAAATAAAAGGTATCCAAATTGGCAAGGAAAAAGTCAAAAGCTCTCCCTTCGCAGATGACATGATTCTTTATATGGAAAACCCAAAAGACTCCACCCTAAACTACTAGAACTCATACAGCAATTCAGTAACATGGCAGGATACAAAGTCAATGTACGGAAATCAATGGCTTTCTTATACATTAACAATGAAAATACAGAAAGGCAAATTAGAGAATTGATTCCATTTACTATAGCACCAAGAACAGTAAGATACCTGGGAATAAACCTAACCAAAGAGTAAAGGATCTGTACTTGAGGAACTACAGAACACTCATGAAAGAAATTGAAGAAGACACAAAAAGATGGAAGACCATTCCATGCTCTTGGATCGAAGAATAAGCATTGTTAAAATGCCTATACTGCCTAGAGCAATCTATACTTTTAATGGCATTCCGATCAAAATTCCGCCGGTATTTTTTGGAGCAAATAATCCTAAAATTTGTATGGAATCAGAAGAGACCCCGAATCGCTAAGAAAATGTTGAAAAACAAAAATAAAACTGGTGGCATCACGTTACCTGATTTCAAGCTTTACTACAAAGCTGTGATCACCAAGACAGCACGGTACTGGCATAAAAACAGACACATCGACCAGTGGAACAGATTACAGAGTCCTGATATGGACCCTCAACTCCATGGTCAAGTAATCTTTGACAAAACAGGAAAAAATATCCAGTGGAAAAAAGACAGTCTCTTCAATAAATGGTGCCGGGAAAATTGGACAGCTATATGTAGAAGAATGAAACTCAACCATTCTGCAAAATATAGTTATAAAGAAAAAAAAATCTTAAAAACAGTTAGACAGAAGTCTCATAAAGCTAGTGGTAGATTTCTAAACAGAAATGTGGCAAGTCAGAAAGGAGTGTCATGATATACTCAATGTGATGAATGGAAAACAACTGTAGCCAAGAATATTCTATGTAGCAATGTTATCATTCAGAACAGAAGAGATAAAGAGATTCCCAAACAAAAACTAAAGGAGATCATGACCATTAAATCGTCCCCACAAGAAATATTAATGGAGACTCTTCCAGTGGGAAAGAAAGACCAAAGCAATGAAAACAGGAACAGAGAAAGGAACTGAGAACATCACCATAAACAACAACTCTACAGGTAACACAATAGAACCAAATTAATATCTTTCAATAATCGTTCTGAATGTAAATGGCCTAAGGGCTCCACACAAAACACATAGGGTGCCAGAATGGATAAAAAAGCAAGACCTATCTATATGCTGCTTAAGAGAGACTCATTTTATACCTAAATACTCCTGCAGACTGAAAGTGAGGGAATGGAGAACCATATATCATGCTAATGGACAACACAAGAAAGACAGAGTATCCATACTTCTATCAGACAAACAAGATTTTAAACCAAAATTTGTAACAAGAGATTAAGAAGGTCACTGTATCATAATTAAGGCGTCTATCCCTCAAAAAGATCTAACAATTATAAATATTTACATCCTCAAATTAGGAGCATCCACATATATAAAATGATTAATAGCAAACAAAAAGAAACTCATGAATAATAATACAATAATAGTAGGACACTTTAACACCCTATTTATAGCAATGAACAGATCATCTAAGCAGAAAATCAACAAAGAAAACAATGGCTTTGAATGACACATGGGACCAGATGGACTTAATAGTTCTCTTCAAATCATTTCATTGTAAAGCACCAAAATACTGCCCATAGGGCATTCTCCAGATTAGATCTCATAGTGGGTCATGAATCAGGCCTCAACAAACAAAAAGATTGAGATTATATCATGCATATTTTCAGACCACAATGTTGGATAAATGAAGTTAACCACAGAAAAAAATTGAAAGGCAACCAATAGATGGAGGTTAAAGAATGTCCTACTGAAAAATGAATGGGTCAGCCAGGAAATTAAAGAAAAAAAAATAAAAGTACAAAGAAGCAAATGAAAATGAAGTATATTGCAATATAGGCCTTCCTCAAGAAATAAGAAAAGCATCAAATATACAACCTAACCTTACATGTAAAGGAGCCAGAAAAAGAACAGCAAATAAAACCTAAAGGCACCAGAAGAGGGAAATAATAAGGATTAGAGTAGAAATAAATGTTTTAGTAACAAAACAAAACAAAACAAACAAACAAAATAAAAACAGTAGAACAGATTAATGAAACTAAGAGCTGGTTTTTTGAAAGATTTAATAAAATTGATAAACATCTAGTCAGACTTATCAGAAAGAAAAGAGAAAGGGCTGAAATAAATAAAATAAAAAAGAAAGAGGAGAGATCAAACCAACACCACAGAAATACAAACAATCATGAGCACACTATGAAAAATTACATGCCAACAAACTGGTCCACCTGGAAGAAATGGATAGATTCCTAGAAACATGCAAACTACCAAAACTGAAACAGGAGGAAATGGGAAATTTGAATAAATCCATAACCACCAAAGAAATTGAATCAATAATCAAAAGTCTCCCAACAAACAAAAGTCCAGGGCCACATGGCTTCCCAGGGGAATTCTACCAAAAATTTATGGAAGACTTAATAACTACTCTTCTCAAACTGTTCCAAAAAATAGAAATGGAAGGAAAACTTCCAAAATCCTTCTATGAGGCTAGCATTACCTTGATCCTAAAACCAGACAAAGGTCCCACTGAAAGGAGAATTGCAGGCCAATATCCCTGATGAACATGGATACAAAAATTCTCAACAAAATACTAGCTAAGCAAATCCAACAGTACAGTAAAAGAAATATTCACAATCAAGGGGGATTTATTCCTGAGCTACAGAGTTAGTTCAATATTTGCAAATCAATCAACATGATGCACCATATTAAAAAAAAAAGAATTAGTACCATATGATCATCTCAATAGTTAGAGAAAAACTATTTGACAAAATGCAGTACCCCTTCTTGATAAACCCTCTACAAAGTAGGGTTAGATGGAACTTACTTCAACATCATGAAAACCATATACAAAACAGCAACTGCTAATACCATCCTCATTAAGGAAAAACTGAGAGCTTTTTCTCTATTGTCAGGAAAAGACAGGGATGTCCATTCTCACTATTCCTATTTAACATAATACTGAAAGTCTTAGCCTCAGCGATTAGACAGCAAAAAGAATTAAAAAGGCACCCTAAATGACAAGGAAGAATTCAGACTTTCAATATTTGCAGAGGACATGATTCTCTATGTAGAAAACTCAAAGGATTCTACCAAAAAAAAAAAAAAGTAGATCTAATATATGAATTCAGTGAAGTTGCAAGATTTAAAATCAATGTATAGAAATCTTTTACATTTCTATACAATAATAATGAAGCAGAAGAAAAAGAAATCAAGAAATCTATCCCGCTTACAATTGCACCAAAAACAATAAGATACTTAGGAATAAATCTAACCAAAGAGGTCAAACATCTGTACTCCGAAAACTATAGAATACACATGAAAGAAATTGAAGAGGACATTTAAAAAAAAAGGAAAAATATTCCATGCTCATGGATTGTAAGAAAAAAAACATTGCTAAAATGTCTATACTATCCCCAAGCAATCTACAGGTTTAATGCAATCCCTATCAAAATAACAGCAGCATTTTTCACAGAGATAGAACAAACAATCCTTAAAATTTGTATGAAACCAGAAAAGACCTCAAATAGCTAAAGAACAACTAAAAAAGAAGAGGAAAACTGGACTCATCATGATTCTGGACTTCAAGCTATATTACTAAGCTGTAGTCATCAAGACAGTATGGTACTAGCACAAAGACACACACACACATTGATCACTTGAGGAGAATAGAAAATTTAGAAATGGACCACGACTCTGTGATGAATGAATCTCTGACAAAGCAGGAAGAACATCCAGTGGAAAAAAGACAGTCTCTTCCACAAATAGTGTTCAGAAAACTGGACAGCAACATGCAGAAAAATGAACTTGGAACAGTTTCTTACACCATACAAATATAAAAATATTTTATATAATATATATTTATGTATTTTCATATTTATATATAAATATAAAAAGCACAATAATAAACTCAAAACATGGGCGCCTAGGTGGCTCAGTTAGTTAAGCATCTGCCTTCGACTCAGGTCATGATCCTAGGGTCTGGGATCCAGCCCCATGTGTGGCTCCTTGCTCAGCAGGGAGTCTGCTTCTCCCCCTACCTGCCACTCCCTTTGCTTGTGCTCATTCTATCTCTCTTTCTCTGACAAATAAATAAATAAAATCTTTTAAAAAAGAGATGAAAGACCTAAATATAAGACATGACACCATCAAAATCCTAGAGGAGAAATTAGGCAACAACCGCTTTGACCTCTGCCAGAGCAACTTCATGTTAGACATGTTTCCAATGGCAAGGGGAAGAAAAAAGCAAAAATGAACTATTGGGACCTCATAAAGATAAAAAGCTTTGCATAGCAAAGGAAACAATCAACAAAACTAAAAGACACACACACACACACACACATACACGATTGAACATCACTCAGACATCAAAAAGAGTGAAATGCTGCCATCTGTGACAACATGGATGGAGCTAGAGTGTATTATGCCATGCAAAATAAGTCAGTCAAAGAAGACAAATACCACATGATTTCACTTATATATGTAATTTAAGAAACTAAACAAATGAACATATAGGAAGGGAAGGGAAAAGAAAATAAGATGAAAATTGAGAGGGAGCCAAACATTAGAGACTCTTAACTCTAGTAAACAAACTGAGGGTTGCTGGAGGGGAGGTGTGTGGGGGGATGAGGTAACTGGGCGATGCTCATTAAGGAGGGTACTTGATGTAATGAGCACTGGCTGTAATATACAACTGATGAATCACTAAATTCTATCCCTGAAACTAATAATACACTATATGTTAACTAAATTGAATTTAAATAAAAAAATAAAAAATCACACTGAGATACCACCTCACACCTGTCCAAATGGCTAAAATGAACAAAAGGAAACAACAGATATTGGCTAGATGCTGGGAAGGAGGAACCCTCTTCCACTATTGTTGGGGATGCAAAGTGGTGCAGAGACTATGGAAAACAGTATGGAGATTCCTCAACAAGTTAAAAAATAGAACTCGCCTATGACCCAGCAATTGCGGTACTAAGGTATTTACCCAAAGGGTACAAAAATACAGATTCAAAGGGATGCATGCACCACAATATTTACAGCAGCATTATCAACAATAGCCATTATTATAGAACAATAGCCAAACTATGGAACAATAGCCAAACTATGGAAACAGCCCATATGTCCACTGACTGACGAATGGATAAAGAAGAGGTGGTATATACAATGGAATATTATTCAGCCACCAAAAAGAATGTAACGTTGCCATTTGTGGGATGTGGGTGGAGCTAGAGTGTATTATGCCATGTGAAATAAGTCAGTCAGAGAGACAAATACCACATGATTTCACTCATATGTGGAACTTAGAGATGAACTGAGATGAACATGTGGAACTTAAGAAACAAGATGAACATGTGGGAAGGAAGAAAAAAGAGAGAGAGGGATGCAAACCATAAGAGACTCTTAAGGATAGAGAAGAAACTGAGGGTTGATGGATCTAGGTGGGTGGGGGATGGGATAAATGAGTGAGGTGTATTAAGGAGGTCACTTGGGATGATTAGCACTGGGCATTATATGTAAATCATGAATCACTAAATTCTATTCCTGAAACTCCAATATTACACTATGTGCTAACTAACTAGAATTTAAATAAAAATTTGAAGGAAAAAAACTACTGAATTCATGATAGTGGGGCCCCACTGAGGAAGAAAGAGCCATGTGGGTCTGGGAAGAGGTAAACAGAGGGTTTTCATTATCTGTAATGTAAAGGATAGGCCAAAATAGGACATAATTTTTAAATTTGGGATAGTGGGGCATGGGTTCTACAAGTGTTTGCAACATTAATCTTTATCCATGTCCCTATGCTTGAGATTAATTTGCAGTAAAGATATTTCTTCCTAAAACCCAGCCAATAAACCCAAAAGAAATCACATGATTTTTGTTTCACTATGGTAGGAGTATAGACTTCTTTGAAAGACCTTAATTCTTAAAAATTGTAAAATAAGTCCATACCTGCACTGTGAAATGACTCAAAGGAATCATTAGTAGGCCAGAAATAGCAAGGAGTCCCTTAGTGAGGGAGAGCAGGTGGGGTCTGACTCACTTGTTTGAGTAAGTCATGGCCCACAATCTGTACAAGAGTCATTGCAAATGGAGGTACTGGCCCAAGAGTACTCTGTGCCCTGGGGAGGTGCTGGTTGGCACCAGAACAGTGCCCACAGGCAACTAAAAGTTGAATTAGTGTACAGCAACAAGAGTCGCATGGAATAACCCCAGCATTTCCCTAACTAGCTTGCCCCCAGTACTTACCACCAGGGGGTCGCTATAGCAATGTCTGCCCAAGTGAAAGCAATGCCAATGGATGCTTGGGGACACAGCCAGGACAATGCCTGGGGTGGAAGAACAGTGTAAAAGACCCACAAGAATTGCTGTCAATGTATCCAGATGAACATATTGCACACCAGTCCCTTCCAGTATTTTCACTGAAAATATGGCAATAGAATAAATTCACCTCAACAGTAGCTCTTATTTGTTAGATATTTCCTATGAATGAGATACACATATGTTCTGTGTATTGCTTTCCTTCTGCTGATATAATAAGCTATCACAAATTTAGTGGCTGAAAAAAAAAACACAAATTTACAATTTTGCAGTTCTGGAGGTCAAAAGTGTAAAATGTATCTGCAGATCTGTGTTCCTCCTGGAGGTTCTAGGAGAGGATCCACTTCTTTGTCTTTTCTAGCCTTTAGAGGACTCCTACATCCCTTGGCTCATACTCCCTTCCTCAATCTACAAAGCCAGCAGTGTAGCATCTTTGATCTCTGCTTCCATCCTTAGAGGTTTCACTGACTCTAATTCTAATGTATCCTTCATATAAAGGAGGACTCTTGCATTTACCTTGAGCCCATCCAGATATTCCAGGATAATCTCCCCATCCAAAGACCCTTAACTTTTTAAAAAAATTTCTTTTCAGTGTTCCAGAATTCATTGTTTATGCACCACACCCAGTGCTCCGGGCAATACGTGCCCTCCATAATAACCACCGCCAAGCTCACTGAACCCCCCACCCCCCCTCCCCTCCCAAACCCTCAGTTTGTTTCTCAGGGTCCACAGTCTCTCATGGTTTATCTCCCCTCCAATTTCCCCCAACTCCCTTCTCCTCTCCATCTCCCATGTCCTCCACGTTAGTCCTTATGCTTCACAGATAAACGAAACTGTATGATAATTGACTCTTTCTGCTTGACTTATTTCACATAGCATAATCTATTCTAGTCCCACCCATTTTGATACAAAAGTTGGGTATTCATCCTTCCTGATGGAGGCATAATACTCCATAGTATATATGGACCACATCATCCTGATCCATTTGTCCGCTGAAGGGCATCTTGGTTCTTTCCACAGTTTGGCGACTGTGGCCATTGCTGCTATGAACATTGGGGAACAGATGGCCCTTCTTTTCACTACATCTGTATCTTTAGGGTAAATACCCAATAGTGCAATTGCAGGGTCATAGGGAAGTTCTATTTTTTTATATCTTAAGGAATCTCCACACAGTTTTCCAAAGTGGCTGTACCAACTGGAATTCCCACCAACAGTGTAAGAGGGTTCCCATTTCTCCACATCCTCTCCAACACATGTTGTTTACTGTCTTGTTAATTTTGGCCATTCTAACTAGTGTAAGGTGGTATCTCAATGTGGTTTTGATTTGAATCTCCCTGATGGCTAATGATGATGAACATTTCTTCATGTGTCTGTTAGCCATTTGTATGTCTACTTTGGAGAAGTGTTTGTTCATGCCTTCTGCCCATTTTTTGATGTGATTATCTATTTTGTGTGTGTTGAGTTTGAGGCATTCTTTATAAATCTTGGATATTAGCCCTTTATCTGTAGTGTCATTTGCAAATATCTTCTTCCATTCCATGGGTTGCCTCTTTGTTTTATTGACTCAAAGATCCTTAACTTAATCACATCTGCAGAGTTACCTTTTGCCATATAAGGTAACATATTCACGGTTCTAGGGATAGGGATGTGGACATCTTTGGAGTCTGGGGAGAATTTTTCAGCTTACCCCATCTTGTATGAGTTATTTCCCTCTAATATTTACAACACCACTGTGACATACCCATTTGCAGATGGAGAAACTAAGGCTTAGAAAGCTTAAGTAACATGCTGGACTTGACACAGCTTGGAAGGGGCAGGGCCAAGCATGGAAAACCTGGTAATGTGACTAAGGATCTCTGCTTTGCTCTTCCCCGTATCTGTCCCTTTTCTTATCTCTTTTCCTTCTGCTCCTATTCTAAGAATACTCCCTTCCATCCTAAGCCCTCTTGAACTACTAAAACACACTCAACTGAAGCAGTTGCAAGTTGTGTGATGGCAGAAGCCAAGGATTGGAAATCTGAAGATGCGGGCCCAAATACTGACGTTCACCAGCAATGCTATGGTTGTGGGCAAGAGAGCTAACCTTTCTCTAGCTTCATTGGTAATTGAGGTTCTTGTAAAGATTTCAGTTTGGAGGTGGTTTAGGCACATAGTCTACCACAACGAGGTTAGCTTCCCTCCTCTCTTTGTACTTGTAGTGACTCACAAGTGAGTTGCCCTTCCTTTGTCATGTGCTATTTACTACAAACAAACCTGTAGTCCACAATATCCCAAGACATGGTTTAATTATTTCCTTCTGTTAAAACCATGCCTGGTGATATTCTGGCTATGTAATACACTCTGTTTATTGACTAACAAATTCTGTGGCCTGTCTTACATAAATGTGATTTCTGTTAAGCTTTTGTAAATACTGAATGCACCTCACAGACTAAACCCTGTTCCTGAATACTCCTTTGAGGAAACTGGTTGGAAGCCACAGCCCTAGCTTATACGTTGCTTCAGGTAGGGTCTGATCTACCAGGGTGCTATGGGGAGCTGCCCTGTCCTTGTTGTGGAGTGGAGCAAAGGTTCACTCAGATGAAGCCCAAGACAGAGAAATGCCCCTCCTCCTCTGGTTGGTAGGCAGAAGGCAATGCAGCAGTAAACATACGCTGCCCCAAATTAGTTTATGGCCAGGCCTACCCAACAGGAAGCCTTGGTAGGCTCTGGGTATAAAGAAAGTTTCAGAGAGAAAGTGACTATTGGGGAGATAATTAATTTGCTGGTTATATTCCCATAAAATCCCATCAGAATGGAGACACTATTTGAAAAAAACACAGGTGATTTTGCAATCCTCTAGGCAGATTCATAAACAGCAAACATAAAACAAACAAAAGAGAAAAGAAAAAAACCCTGAACTCAGAGGAACCTGCTTTCATCTAGGGTCACTGGCATGTACTGTTGGATATCCAGAGAGCCTGACAACAGCCTGGCAGACAAGGCTGGAGAGATTAGCCTTTTCCTGTTTGCACAGAGAACAAATCATGGGACAAAGATGGTAGGTGAACTCATCAAAGTCAAAGAGCTTATAAGCAACACAGGCTGAGCCAGAAGTCATGTTCCTAGGTTTGAGTTCAATGCTTGTTACTCTACACCAGGCAACCCCTTTCTACACATGTCCAGAAGACTGGGCCTCGTTAGGTGCAATTCAGCTGGCAATTCTGCTTTCTAAATGGGACGCACTGCCCCACCCCGGCACTTACTCACTAGGTGTAGCCATATCCTGTTCCACGAACTCCATCGAGGTCTGGGGTACGTCAAGAGGCTAAACAGGGCCCCTTCCCTCAATGGGATTACAATACAAGGTTCTGTCAAGCAAGCATATAATCCCTTCCAGACAAAAAGGTATAAAGTATTTGCTTGCTTTTAACATGTTTGGCTAAACACATGTGCAGAATCTTTTCCATCATGTATTCCTTCAACACGCATTTATTAAATGCCACTCTCACATGCTGCTTGAAACACCTGAGAGGCAAAGGCTGTGCTTCCTTTGTGATAAGTGCTTTTCATTTGTTATCTCATTTAATTCTCACAACCCTAAAGGATAGCACTTAATTAACCACACATTATAGATGAAGAAACAAAGGCTCAGAGAGGTGAAGTGCCTTATGCAAAATAGTATCTTTGGAATGACATAAGAAAGATACAGAGTGCTTGATATAGAAACTCCTCCCTCAGGGGAATGAACATGGACTCACTATTCATCCAGCAAGACAAGCTTCAGGGAGGAAGAGGCTGTGAGTAGGCAGATGGAATTTAGATAGTTGGGGACGAGAGGAAAAGCAGTTCAGACAGAGGAACCAGTGAGCAAAGACCCAGAGTGGATAAAGTTCAGAGTATGTTCCAAATTACATCTGGATTACCAGATGAATGAAAGAACCAAAAATAAATTGGGCATTCAGGTAGACTGGAGCCTAGAACCTCAGAGCCAACCTGCACTTCCACCACCCTCTCCCCACACCCCTCTTCTACCCAATCAGTCCCTAAAGCTTGTCCATGACCACCCTTAAAATGCCTTTCTGCCTCCCCATCCCCATGGCAACTGCCTTAAGGCTCACTTTCTTTTCCTCTCGCTTCTTATTCCAATTGCTTCCTAAGTGACCTGCCAGAGAACAGTCTGTACAGCCTCTGTGAACCTCTGCAAATGCAAGCCTGATCCAGTCAGTGCCCTGCTTAAAAATCCTGTGAATAGAACATTTTAAAGGTTCTGCACCTCTTGCACATTGTTCACTGCTTTTGCAGTCCCACCTCCCCTCATCACCCAGCAATTCAGCCCTAAGCAGCTTATCTGGGTGCTAGATGAGTCCACGAATCAATTAGTATACACATATACTATTTCTGAGAACAAGGATGGTGAATTAATGTGCCTTGTAAGCCAAGACAGGAAAGGATAACTGACACCACTGGTACCTCCAGAAACACACTCAACTCCATTCCCCCACACCTTCCCCCACAATCCCTTGACACACGTACATGTACATCTAGCATTCTGTGAGAATGTATTAGAGACACATTCCTTCCCAATACCCGCAAGCAAATATTGTATCAAACTGAAAAACACAGAAATCTTATGCTATTCATTTTTCCCATGTGTTCACCTGCCCTTGCCAATCTCTAGCTGTTCTCTCTGCCCTAATCCCACCCCTGCTTTGTAGAGCTTTTTTTCTTATCTGACAGCGGAAATTTGGGTGGAGGAGACGCCCACTTCCTCTTTGGAGTTCCGAGTACGTGGCAGAAAAGGCGGAGTCAGCCCTGCAGAGGATTTGCGCGCGCTTGCGACGGGAGCGAGTACAGATGGCGGTGGCTTATGCGTTTCAGCCTCACTGGGAGTGAGCTCTCTCGCTGAGAACGTCTGGTTTGTTACTACAGAAACTACTGACATTGCTGGCTTCAGTGACAGCCGCTTCTTAGGATAGAGGTAGTTGCTTTCTGCAGAAGTTGCAGGCTTCTTTCCCTAGAATCGCAATAGGCTCACGCGCCCATAGTAGGAGACATGCCTCGGGGTCGGAAGAGTCGGCGCCGCCGCAACGCAAGGGCCGCGGAAGAGAACCGCAATAACCGTAAGATCCAGGCCTCAGAGGCTTCTGAGACGCCGATGGCCTCTTCTCTGGCCCCAAGTACCCCAGAGGACGACCTGAGTGGCCCTGAGGAAGATCCTAGCACTCCGGAGGAGGCCTCCACCACCCCCGAGGAAGCCTCCAGCACTGCTCAAGTGCAAAAGCCCTCGGTAGCCCGGAGCAAATTTCAAGGCACCAAGAAAAGTCTCCTGATGTCCATATTAGCCCTCATCTTCATCATGGGCAACAGCGCCAAGGAGGCCCTGGTCTGGAAAGTGCTTGGGAAGTTGGGGATGCAGCCTGGCCGGCAGCACAGCATCTTTGGAGATCCAAAGAAGGTCGTCACAGAGGAGTTTGTGCGCAGAGGGTACCTGATTTATAAGCCGGTGCCGCGGAGCAGTCCCATGGAGTATGAGTTCTTCTGGGGACCTAGAGCACACGTGGAATCCAGCAAGCTGAAAGTCATGCATTTTGTGGCAAGGGTGCGTAACCGATCCTCCAAGGACTGGCCATGTAATTATGATTGGGATTCCGAGGATGATGCAGAAGTTGAGGCTATCCTCAATTCAGGTGCTAGGGGTTACAACGCACCTTAGGGAAATCTGGGGCAGACCCTTGAGGAGGGTCGGAAACATCAAATGTACCCCAAGAAGTAGATTAGCTGGGTTCTGAGTTGAATATGATGGGAAAGGGGGGCATTTGGTAGTTGTGATCAGTGCTAACTGTTTAACTGCAATATAGAGCGTTTGCTCTGGATATTGTATGACTGTATACATTTTAATATAGTGCTGATTAAGGTCAAATTCTGATTAAAATATGAGTGCAGAAAAGATATTTTTTTCTTTTTTCTGTCACTGAGATTTAGTGTAACAGTTTTGCTAACGTTGTAAAATGAGTCCATCTTAGTCTGTGATCTGATGCATATTTTATATCATTGAAATAGGCTATTCTTGAAAGTTTGAAATAGCCAGTAATGAGAGAGAAGGATGGGGAGTTCTTTTATGTCTGACATTTCTGAAACCTTTGTTTCTCCTGTTGTGTAAAGAAAACTGACAACTACTGTGACTTTACTTACTCTGCCATATAAGAAAGAAAAAAATAAAAGCATAATGACAAGGACACCTTGTTCATTTTTTGACCACCAGTTATGTGTGAGGCATCAGTCTAGGTTCCAGGGATACTCCATGGCACACAGCCCTCAGTTCTAGATTACACAGGAGAGACAAATATGTAAACTGGCAGTGTGGTAAACACTGTAACAGGGAGTGAGTATGGCATGCCATGAAAATGTAGAAACACTTATGTGACCTGTCTTGAGGGTGGGATGGGAAAGAGGGGACATCACAGGATTCTATGGGAACCCAAGAGATGCTTAAACAAGTTTGGGGGAATTTGGAAAGGGGCAGCAAAGCATTCTGTGAAAATACTGTGTATCGGGTATTTTTGGATACCTAACCCAGCTTGGAGGCAGGGGGCATTGGCAAAGGGAAGGGATATCACGGGGTACTGTAGAAATAGAAAGTACACTTAAATCAGCTTGAGAGGAGGGCAGGGTTGAGAGGGGTGGTTGCAGGAAAAAGAACATTGTGGGGTACTACAGAAATTAAAGAGATGGGACTGTCAGAAAATTCTTGGTGAGATGACAACCTGAGGTCTGAAAATACTATTGAAGATGGAGAAGGGAGTAACTATGGAGGCACTAAAGGCAGTGTGGACATTAGGGAAAAAACAAATTCTCCACTGAACGATTAGGGTTATGTCAAGGGGAAAGTCGAGAAGAAGAAATAAGGTGCGGAAGAGGTGAGCAGAAGCTGGAGCCTCAAAGGGTGGGAGCTATGGCTGATTTTAATGAGAACAAAGATGGTTAATAATAATGAGGATCCTGGAATAATAATTTTAAAAGGCAAACAAGCAGAGCCTCTTGGGTAAGTCAGAGAGAAGACTCGACCTGTGACAATTCTGGAAGGTAACCCGGCACTCTCAGACACTACAGTTTGTTAAGGTGTGCCCGTTGTTTTAAAAGTGTGTGTGTGTGGAGGGGGAGTTGTATGCATTTTGGGGTGAGAGGGGAGCAGAGTTAGCACTTTGACTCTCTCCTTCAGCCAGAGTAGAGAGTCCAGAGGGCTACCTGGCATGGTGGCCCATGGTGCACCAAGCATGTGGTATCAGGTTTCCGTCCACCTCCAGGAGCTTTCACACTTTCTCACTTCACTGTACCAAGGAGCTCAATGCTCTTCCAATCTATTCTATCACCAGGGAGTTCTGAATCCTCTACCTCACGCTGCAGCAAGTCTGGAGATTGTAGGAGTCATCCTTCACATTCTTTTCAGCTACAGGCAAAGAACATGGATAAGATGTTCTGGCCACCCCCAAAACCTACCACATTTACCCTTAGAGCTAAACACTGTGTGAACTAAGTCCTCTAATAGGGAACCCCAAGGAGAGGTGCCTCATCTAGCTTTGTGGGGCTCAGAGGGAGCAGCTATCACACAGAAAAGAGTGGCCAGGGTACCCTCTTTCTTTTGCCTCCAGTCAGTCTTATCTTGTTTCCAGCTGTGTACAAGGTAAAGTCACTGGAGCCCGGGTCCCATAGGACCTGGGACCCGCAGGGACCCACAGACATCCCTGGGCCCAGGGACCCATAGACATCAGCCTGCAGACACAGGAGGCTTCAAACAAACGTGGGAACTATGACACCTCAGCAGCTCCAAATTCATTCAGCAAATAAGAAAAGAGTGAGAACATTCTATGATTCAGGCAGTGTGACAGAAACTGGGGCTGCAGAAAATGAAAAGGCATGATTCTGGCCCCAGAGGAGCCCTGTTTGTCAATGCCACATCCAGAGGTAGATAAGGTGTGAATCTGAGGTTCGGATTACTAAGTGACTTTCCTGTCTAGAGCCACAAGGGTGGCAAGTGACAGATCCTGGACAAGACCCCACATCTGGCCCCTGCAAATCCAGAGTGCTTTTCCATAGACCACCCTGCTGTCCATGTCTGCTTGCCAGTGCACTCACAAGGTCTCTGTCTTCAAAGGAAACACGTAAAGCCCATGGGACAGGTCTCAGTAACCCCAACTGCAGCCTTGAATCCTTTGGGGAAGGAGGAAGGAAGAAAAGGGGCTCATACAATTCAGTCAGCTAGTAAGTGGGAGAGACTGCAGAGCAAAGATTATTGAGAATCTCCTCTATACCAGGGGCTTGCCACATATTACCTCTGCCAGGTCAGTAAGATTACCCCTGTTTCACAGGAAGCTCCAGCTAGCTCAGGGGAAGAAATAATGTCCTTCTAAAACCTGTCTGAGTCTATGGTTTCTTTGGCTCTGGTGGGGAATAATCATCCAATTGTCTAAACTGCTTGTTTGCACTTGTGGGCCAAGAAGCTCAATTCAGTCAGAGAACCAGTAGTACCCAGTATAGAGTGGGAGTATACTGCAAGCTGCACTGTAGAAGAGATGACTGCTGGAATCCTGAAGGCCTCAGGCAGGAGGCTCCACAGGGAGGCACAGAGGCTTGGGTGACCTGCCTTAGCCCAGCAAGGAAGCAATTAATGACCCAGACTCATTCCTCCCTTGGCCTGGAGGTTTAGTGTATCTCCCACCCCTTTGCACCCCCCAACACCACACTACATTGGTACTGCAAAGAGTTAATCTTCATTTGATTAGGCAAAAGCTGAGCAAGGGTGGGATTTCCGGTGGCTGTGAGAAGAATGACAGGGCCAAGAGAGAGGCAGGAAAAGGAGCTTCTGGAAGGTGGTGAGAAAAAGAGAATATTCATTGTTTCATTTACATAAATTCTTTGAGCTTTGAGCAGTATCCAGAGGGGACACAAGCTGGGAACCTCTTGCCGTGTAAGTCAGCAACCTAAGCTGGCCCTATCCCCGAAGAGGTTCCACACAGGGAGTGGAAAAGCTGCAGTTTCAGTTGCCAGAATGCCTCTGAAGTAGATTGAGTTTCTGGGTCCTAGAATACTCCAGTTGTTTAGGGGACTCAGGAATAGAGAGCTCAAAAGTCCCTAGTGCTTAGCAAGAGTGGCAGCTGCCATTTCCTGAGTGCCTAAATCGTGCCAGGCACTTTGATGTTTGTTTTCATACATTGTCTCTAATGTTTGCAACAGACCAGCAAGGTAGGCACCACCAGGCCAAGTTTATGGAGGAGGAAACTCAGGGTCAGATATCAGAAGCAAGTTGCTAGGACCACCCGGTTGGCCAGTGACAGCCTTGGACATGAAGCCAGGGCCAGGGCCAAGCAAGTCTGAAGCCCACACTACTATAGTAAAACAACAGACTGCATCACCAGGGCACCTGGGGCTCCACCCAGCCTTGGGGAAGTCCTCTGTCTTCAACCTCCACCACAACCCAGGGTAAAAGTGAGAAGGAGCATGCTGGGGTGGGGTGAGGAGGCATGGGAAAATAAGGTTAATAAGCCATTTGGGGATTAGCTGTGGATATTCCTTTACTCTGAATTATTGTGGCCCCAATTGCTAGGCATCTTTCAAGGGCTGCTGTGTGTAGAATGAATATTTCCTTCCAAGACAAAGGTATCCTTTTCCATCACAATACATTGCTCAGAAACATCCCACCCTGAGCATGCCATCAGTCCTCAGATTCCCAGGTCCTGGTTATCACACAGTGAACCAACCAAACTGCAACCTTTCTGGGCCTGCAATATTGCTGGCTGATGCTGTTTCCAATCCAGAAGATACGATGGGTCACCGGAACTCTACCTTGAGCAGATTAGAGTGCCTGGGATAAGATACAAGCAGCAAGCAGTTGGCTATCTGCCCATGCAAGAAGACAGGCTGGTCGGTGAGTGAGTCTTCCTTGAGACCAGTGTTGTGGCCATGGCCCCAGCAGTCAGGTGAAGAGCAGACCACGGACATGGTGAAAGACATGAAAGATATGGATTCTGCCTGGGTTCGCATTCACCTCGTGAGGTGGGTAGGGGCCAGGATCCCTCTGTCTCCTTCCTTTGGCAGAAGCAAAGAATTCCAGTGTTCTGAAGGAAATTATTTTGAAAGCAGTGGTGGTGGTGGAGAAGGGTGAGTGCTATGAAGATGTACTGAGACCTATATACAGGTTACTCCAGGGCTTGTGAGACATGAAACCGTTAAACATCAAAGAGCTAATGCAGTTTCTTTGAAAATCTGTGTGAGGAGCTTGCACAAAGGAAGGTGTCAACTCAGTCAAAGCTGTATAGAAGAATAGCTCTGGAACAATCCAGGGCTTGCAGAACAGATTTTGGGAGGGAAAGTAGACTCTAGGTTTGTACTGCTCATCACTTAACAGACATAAAGCTCATACAGGGTGGTTTGGAGGGGAGGGTACAGCCCATAAACTGCTGGTGAAAATCAGGCCCAGTTCTTGCCTGGTCAACCTCTGCCTCAGTTCCTTGTGACAAATGACACCCTTGCAGATGTTATCTCAAAGCGGGCAACGTATGAGAAGTGCCTGAAACCCCTCCTGTAACTATGACCAAGGAGGCCCTTGGATTCATTCTCAGCCTTTAAAGTTTCAAAAATAACCAGGCCTGTGTTATAATGGATGTTGTGATTGTCTAACAATTCATCCATTTGCTCATTCGACACGCATTTACAAAGGTCTGTTTGTGCTAGTCACAGTTCCAGTCACCTGGGATACATATATGAACAAATCACAAGCTCTTTTGAGGAAAAAAAAAACGAAACAGAAAATAAAAGGTAAACCTTTTAAATAACAAATTAGGCAGTACCTAAGAAGGTGGTACTTACTCTTGTTGGCAGGGGTGTGTGTGGGGGGGGAGTTGTAAGCTCACACAGAACAAGGTAAAGGTGGATTAGAAATGTCAGGAAAGAAAGGGATCATTAAATTCTCCTAAAGGGTAGGCAGGGTGGAAAGAAATGAAAAAGTTGGGGGTGTCCACCTTGCTGATATATAAAGGAAGTATTGTTCCAGCAGAAGGACCAGTTAGTGCAAAGGCTCCAAAGCCCAGGAGTGTTTAAGCACATTTGAGGAAGGGTGGACAGGCCAGTGTGGCTGCTGTGGAATGAGCAAAAAGGACAAGAGTTGGATATGAGGTCAGAGATTAATAGAATCCCACATTATGTGGGGGCTAGTAGGCCATTTTAAGGTACTTGGCTCTTGTTTGCAGTAGAATGTGGCGGGGGGGCGCAGAGGACAGGGATGGTGAGGGGGGACTGAGCAGAGGAGTGGCACAATCTCACTTATCTTTTGACTACTTACTATGTTAAGAATAGAGTGAAAACAGGCAAGGGTGGGAGCAGGAACACCTGGTAAGAAGCTATTGCTGAAAGTCAGGCTAGAGATGATGGTGGTTTGGATCATCTACAGGTAACAGTAGATACGGTGGCAGCTGCTCAGCTTCTGAATACATTTTGAGGTTGATCTAACAGAATTCCTGATGGTTTGGATGTGGAGTGTCAGAGACGAAGGAGTCAACGCTGACTCCAGGGTTTGGGGTGGGGTTGTTTTGCTTTGAGTTTTTTTTTTTTGGGGGGGAGTGTTTTGTTTTTGTTTTTGTTTGTTTGTTTGTTTGTTTTTCCTGAGCAAGGAGTGGATGGAATGGCTGTCAACTGATAACTGGCTGTAGCTGGAACAGGTTTTATAGTTGGAGGAGAGGATCAGGTATTCAGATCTGGACATGTCGAATTAAGATGTCTCTTTGACACTCAATGTGAATTGAATAGGCAGTTGTATAGAATTCGGTTGTATAGAAGTCAGGAATTTGGCTGAAAAGTTGTGCCTAACATGTACAGAAGGCATTTAAAAGCCGTGACACTATATGAGTTCAGTTAGGGAGTGAGTGCACGTAAGGAAAAGCAGAAGATCATGGACAGAGACCTGTACCATAAAGGGATCAGGGGGAAGAGGAGACGCTGACTGAGAAGGCTAAGAAGTTCCACCAGTGCTGTAGACCAAGAATGTAGTGTCCCAGGAGCCACGTGAAGCAAAGTATATGAAGGGAGAGTCAGTGGTCCACTATGCTCAAAGTGCTGACACCAGATGAGATAAGAGAAGTGAGAATTGACCGTTGGAGTTAGCAATGCATAGGCCTCTGGTGACCTTGATGAGAGCAGCTTCACTGGAAGGGTTGGGTGGTAGGGCCTGCTTTGGACGGGTTTAAGAGAGAATGGGAGGTGCTGCAAAGGAGCACAAAGAAATTGGCCAGCATCTGGTGGGGGAAGAGAGAGTCAAGAAAAGAATTACTTCAGATGGGAGAAATAGTATTGTGCTGAAGGGAAGTATGCAGCAGGGAGGAGGGGAAATCAACAGCACAGGGAGGCAGACAGAATTGCTGGAGCAGTAACTTTGAGTAGGCAGGAGGGCACTTGGACCTAGCAAAAAGAGCAGGACTAGAACATGCACAAGGAGTTGCAAATCATGTAGTTACCAGATTGGGTATGGGTCAGCTACACTTGCTGCCCCCACTGAACTCCTCTAGCTGAAGTCAGGCACCTGCCTATTTGTTGAGCCTCCATGTCTGCTGAGCATCTATTACGTACCAGGCATACTTCAGAGCACCTTAGTAACATTTAATACTCCAAACAACTCAATATTGCGGGTTATATTGTGATCCCCATTTTATAAGCTAGAGATGTGCTGCAGAAGCTGTTCAGATGGATTGGCCAAGGGTACTCAGCAAACAACTGGGGGAGTAAAGTTTTGACCCCAAGCAGTCTGACTCTCAAGGCAGTCTTATAACCATAGGCCCAACCCTGCTGGCAAGTCAGAGTGTGGAAGTACTCTTGCTTCCTCTTACATTGTTATGAAGCCTCCCCACCGAAAAAATCACAGTTACTTGGAATGACCACCTGAGAGCCACAGTCTGTACGTGTGAGCACTTGCCTCAGTTTCCTATATGACACAGCTGGAGCTCTATTCAGCGCTGGAGGTACATTCTAAGCATGGGGCTGAGTAGCAGAGCCCCTGTGATCTTGACTTGCTTAAACCAGAATCCTCCTCTGAAGGCTGGCCCAGCTCCAAGTGGAACAGACACCCCAGAACCACAGAACTCACCTCTCCTTGACTTTAGAACATCCTTACCACCTGAAGATCTGTTTTATGACCAAGCCAGAATAGCAGCTCTCTGGGGACCTTGACAACTCTGAACAAACTAAAAGGCCACTGTGTCATTCAGAATACTATCCTTTGGTCACACACACACACGTACACACACACCATCTGTTTGTTCTTGGTTGGGCTTCCTTCAGTTGGCTTCATTCTGAAGTCTTCCTACTCCTCACTAAACTTGTCTAGTAAACAATCCCATCTGATATGACCCCAAGGAATGAGCTTCACAGTGAGGCGAAACCTTATCTGTAGAGTAAGCCCGAGACTAGATAAAACTTTCACAGGATTGGGTCTCAGGTCACAGGGTCTGAGCCTATCCCGGGAAAAGAATAATCGTATGGCTAAACTAAGCCATTGAGAATGAATCCAAACTCCACGAGAAAAAAAGAACAGAGGAAGAGAGGGTACTGGGGCCATCAGAGACCCAGATTTGGAGGGCGGCTAATTTTATAGATGAGTTCCTTCAAGGCACACACACACGCTCCAAGAGCCCTGACCCAGAAATGGCAATCAAGGCCTTGAAGGCACCCAGTTCTCTGCAAATGGACATTTTGTATTGTTTTACGCTGTTTTCCTGACAAACACTGCTTCAGTTAACATGCTTGAAACTGTATCCTTCTTTTCAGAGACAAGCTTCTCCAAGATGTCTCCCATCCCTGCTGCAGGGATTGCCGTAAAGACTGCCATTGAGCTGATCCTCAGGCATCACTGGCCCATGTTGGGGGTGGAGTGGGGGAGAGCAGCCACCAGGGTTAGGTAATCAACATTTCTGAAGTCCTAGTAAGATAAACAAGTGCTGGACACCAATGGATCAACAGCTGAGGTAAACTATGCAAGGCCAGTGGAAACATGCTGGCCCCAAACCCAAGGTTTCTACTTGGGGACCTAGTTGAAGTTATCTATCTTGTATCAGCCTCCATGTACATCACCAAAAACACAAACAATGCCTCTTGCTTTATAGACATGCTGTGGAAAATAAATCACCTGATGATCTTCACAAAACTCCTAGACTGCTGCTTCTCAGACTGTCCGTGGTGAAGGATGAGTATTTTCTTTTACCCCAAGTCAGTCACTCATGGATCAATACATTTGTATAACACAAGGAAAGTAAGTTAATAGAAAGAAGAAAAATAGCAAAGACACACAAAATACAAGCCCTGATTTTTGTTAACATCATAGAGACTCTTGCCATCATAAATGCAATGATGCTATAAGAACTTTCTAAACATGTACTCTCAAATTATGTACTTACCACAGATCGGTAACACACTTTTGCAAAGCAGCAAGCGTCCACGGACTGCACGTTCATCCCTTCAGTTGTGGCACAGTGCCTGGCCCATCAGAGACATCCAATCAGTGGTTGCTATGGCAAGGGAATTATTACAAAATATGGTCCTTATCATGAAGGAGATTAAATAACAAGAAATCACAAGTAAAAAGAAGAAGAAATACCAAGTGATTCGATTGCTGACGGAGTGTCAAGAGAGTTGTTTGCCCAAGAAGGAGTACAGGAGTTCAAAAAGAAGATATCTCAGTGGTCAAGACTTCGCTGGGCCTTGACGGTCAAGGAAGGATGGAACTTACTTTGTAGCTTTTTGTATTTTATGATTGTAGGAAAGCTGCAGGCTCATTGCACACATTTCTGCCAGTCCTGAAGGTATCAAGAGTTTGGGAAATATTTAGCTTTAACCCCACCACCCAGAAGTTACCTGTGCTAACATTTGTGGGTATACTTTCAATGCATAGTCAGGAAGATGATACTGATGATAATAATAATGAATAGGATAAAAATTCTAACAACTAGAGATATTATTTACACACATATATATATGCATATATATAATTATATAAACATCATGCTATACACACATACTTATAAACATTTATACCAGTTTTCTGCATATCAATACAAACAAGTAACATGACTCAGAGCCCCCTCTATTATCACTGCTGACCCCATCCGCCCTCTTGGCAAAGAATCCCCGTTATTGTGCCTGGGAGTCCCAGAAGAGTGACACAAATTGCTATCAAGACCTATCTGTTCACTATAGTCTCCAACAAGCAATCTTGAAGTCCTCTGAGAGAACTGCAGTATAACCTCCAGGTAAGATGATGCCCCTCATGATGTTGACATTGCTCCCAGGGAGCTCACACAGCTGCCAGGGCCCAGGTGCCAGGGCTGAGCTGCATTCTCTGTGGAGGTGCATGATGTGGTCCTGTTCCTACCTCTGTATCAAATGTGAACTCTGAAGCAGCTCTGCCAAACCCACACTGCCTTTCCCCAAATACCAGTCCCCCTCACCTCCTACCCTCCAATCAAGGTTATCTGAAAACAAGTCCCCAATCTCCAACACAAGGCACTTAGCAGTTGGAAACTCTAAAACCCTGATCTGGACAATCTATAGCATGCACACGCACACACAGGCATGTGCATGTGTTCCCACACATGCATAATTAATGCATTGCTGAGGAGGAACTGCCTACTGGGGAATGAACAGTTATCACAGCTGCCCCTCTCTTTGTGCACCTGAGACAGTTCAGAGGAGCTGGCTGTTCCAGAACTCTGGTCTCCCCACCCTTGTTGTGTAGGAATGAATCTCCTTGCTCCCCAGGTCATACAGGACAAATTTAGACTTTTCCTTGAGGAATTATACTAAGACCAAACAATAAGCAAAGTAATACCCCCAAACATCAGGATAGAACTGCTCTTTGTCCCATGGCTGAGCATCAGACTCGGCCCACATATCCCTTAGCCTGTCATCAGCCATCATCTGTGTCATCTCAGCCACGCAGATCTGGGGTTTTGTCTTGGTGCAAGTCCATGCCAGTGTGACTCTCAGGCTGAGGTAAGTGGAAAGAGGCACCACAGCCCAACCTGCCATGGGGTCTCCTTTCTCTGAGAACCTGTTTCCTTTTCTGCTGTCTGGCAGGGCCCACCCTGCCCCCCATGCTCTACCTTGGCTACATACAGCACATCTTCCTGCTATTTACTGCCCATGTCTGATCTTTCATCGGGGCTGCACACCTCACCCCTGTCCCTGAGACAGCTCTCAGAAGCCAGGATACCATGGGCTCTTCTGCCACCCTCAAGTTTGCTCTTGACATGGTTGCTCTGTGCTCCTGGTCCTTGAAGTCTGCCTGACTACTCTTATTTCTGTATGCTCCTCTGACCCTCCTGACCTCTCTGATGTCCCTTCCTGTATTCAGCAGCCTCAGCTCTCATTCTCAGCTCATTGACTGAGGAGTTCTGACAGACATGTCCTGGGTCCCAAAAGTGATAAAGTAAGCCACCCTTCCCCCCAGCAGGTGACAACTCCACCTCCCCTCCCACGTCATACAGAAGCGCAACCACCTCTCCCTAAAGGTACGCTCACATACTCCCATACCCGCAGACAGCTGACTCACACATGTTCAGACTCTCCTAGATGGGACACCATCCCAATCTTCACTTCTGAGTGTGTGCTCATAGGCTTACTTACATTCCCAGGTGGGCAGACACACACCTAGGTAAACACAATCAGGTGCCATATGTACATTCTTGCCATATGCACAACCCACAAACACACCACGTATACTTCCACACCGACAAACATATCTAAAAATTCACAGGCACCTTACAGTCACACATGCCACATGCACGTACACAAGCATATAAATGTGCATATACACTGAGAAAAGAAATCTCAGAGTGGAATATGATGCCCAGAAACACACATAATTGCACGCAGGCACACACACACACACACACACACACACACACAGGGAAACAAACACACATTACAAAAGCAAGTATACTCACTAAGACAAACATGCATGCACACATACATACACATGAGAAGAAACAAGTTATGTCTACTAAAACTGTCCAAATTTCAAGAAAGAAAGAAAGCTAAAGATGTATTTCCAAGCCTCTGGTTCTTCCCTCATCCCAGGCGTACAATGCATAGATGTGAAGCTAGTGATCTGACAGTCTCTGTCAGATCTCTTTCTCTCTGTCTATCTGCCTGTCTCTCATTCTCACACACACACAAGCACGCACAGAGACACACAAGCATGCTCTCTCTCACATACATAAACACGCATACAACATGCCCTCTCACATATTCTCTCTCTCTTTCACACACACACACACACACACACACACACACACACGCCCACTCACACATCTTCCACAGAAATGGTGGGGGGCAAAGTTGAGGGTGGGCAGTATGGTTTCAGGTCCTGAGCAATGGTTACTGTAGGTAGGTGGCACCTACATCCTCCCTGAAGCCCTGGGTCACAGACGAACCCAGTTCTTAGCACCCAGCCTGGATAGCTTCAAAGGACAGAGACATGGCAACCTGCTTCTCAGCTCCTTCTGTTCACTGTTCCCTGATTTTTCTCCCTGCTGTGAGGCCTCCCTCCCTGCTGTCATGACCCTCTTGGGATGTAGCTGTGAAGAGAAAGAAGATATACCCGCTGTTCCCTCCAATCACTAGTCTCAAGAATCTTGCCTCAGAAAGAAGAAGACAGAGTACACAGGTGCAGAGGGTGATGAAGGGGTACAAACAACCTGCATGCCAGGTCAGGGAATAGGAGATCAGCAGGCAAAGCGTAGACAGCTATCTGGGAGGAAAAAGATGAGTGAGGGAGGCATGGCAGTGGAATCCTACCCTGTGACCCAGAGCTGCCAACATAGCAAAGATTACCTCAGAACTCCCAAGGGGTCTCCCAGCACCCCCTTTTACCCTCCAGCTCTGTAAAATCAGAATGATTCCCTGAGAAAACCTCAGCCCATGGCATGATGACCTTTGATATGAGGCTTGGGACACTTAGCTAACAGATACTTAGACTGAAAACTCTTGAAGAACATCAACAGCAGAGGGCCTCAACTCAGGGCCCTGGTCACTGAGTTCATGCTGCCCTTCATTCCTCTACACTATGCGGCTGATGGCCCCAAAACCTTCCACCCTCGGTCAGTAGACTCCCACAGGGCAGGGCACAAGAGCTCCAGCAGCCAGGAGTGGGGCTGCTCTGGCCAGACCCTGATTTCCAAGGACCAGGAAAACTGTGACTCCCAATATTCTCCAGCCAGGCTTGTAATCAGGAACCATGAGCCTCTCCGGTCCTGACAAGAAGTGTGTGGATCAGTGATGAGATTATGTGAGAATAAAATCAGCAATTAGATTCTGAAGAGAAAAAAACAGACAAACAAACAAAACAAACCTCTGAATTATCAGTTTTAAGAAAATTGTCAGAAGTCGGCATGCCAGGAGAGTAGAAGAAGCTATGTACCTAGAGCAGGAACCCAGTTAGACCACTATGCTAGGGTTTCCCTCGAAGTAGCCCACAGTCTGTCTACATCAGCATCCGTGTTCCCACATGTATACTGAAAACAGTTCCATGAGTACAGTTGGTGCCAAAGTGGAGCTAGGAAATCAATGCGGGAACTAGTGGGATGTGCCATATTTATCACTCCAAGAACCCACGGTCTGCAGTAGCCTTCCTCTTCCACTGCACCTTACTCTGTCCTGCTTTGTTGCGGGGAGGAATTACCAGCCAAAAGTCATGCTCATGGCTTTTGGACATCAAAAGTGGTAGCAAACCCAGGGGCTGTTTGTCTCCCTGCTAAAGCAGAGAATTCAGGAGTGGACTGGTTTCTGTGAGATCTTTCCTCATATCTACCTCCCAACCCCGCCCCAGTTCTGGCCGTCTATAGAGAATACTTATCTTTTAATAAGGATATGGATAGGAAATGACTATCTGTCCCTGTCTCAGATGATCAAGAGTGTGGACCTTGCTGCCAGTGAGGTCTCATGCACAGCAAAAGTAAGACTTGGGTGGGTCAGACGTTGTGATGCTTGGGAAGGGAGGATGTGGGTCATTCATCCTTGGGCTGGTGGAGTTAACCAGCAGGCCATCAAGCATGGTACTAACTCCTTGGTTATGGGTGGGAACCCCCAGGGCTGTGGAAACATGCCTCATTGCACTGAGGCAACTGCTTTTCATCCTTTGATAAACACTCTCCCCTGGCCCCCATCAACTCACACCTCCCCCCCTACACACACACACACCCTGCCCTGCACATCCCGGTATATGATCATTCATATTCTCAGTCTTCAGGGTTGGGGCTGCTTGTGTACTACATACACCCCTGGGGAAAGAATGGGATTTGGAATCAGAAGGTTTGACTTCCTCACTTTCACTGGGTTGTGTGACAGTGGACAAAGACTTTCATTTCTTTGAGTCTCAGCATCCTCAATAGTAAAGTGGCTATTACAATGATAATACCTACTCAACAGGATGGTTAGGAAAATTAAATGAGGTACAGAGTATGCAACTGATTTGTATAGTGCAAGGAGGGTCTAAGCGGATATTATGATTCTTTTTTTTTTTTAATTTTTTATTTATTTTCAGCGTAACAGTATTCATTGTTTTTTCACCACACCCAGTGCTCCATGCAATCTGTGCCCTCCCTAATACCCACCACCTGGTTCCCCCACCCTCCCACCCCGCCCCTTCAAAACCCTCAGGTTGTTTTTCAGAGTCCACAGTCTCTCATGGTCCACCTCCCCTTCCAATTTCCCTCAACTCCCTTCTCCTCTCCATCTACCCTTGTCCTCTATATTATTTGTTATGCTCCACCAATAAGTGAAACCATATGATACTTGACTTTCTCTGTTTGACTTATTTCACTCAGCATAATCTCTTCCAGTCCTGTCCATGTTGCTACAAAAGTTGGGTATTCGTCCTTTCTGATGGAGGCATAATACTCCATAGTGTATATGGACCACATCTTCCTTATCCATTCATCCGTTGAAGGGCATCTTGGTTCTTTCCACAGTTTGGCGACCGTGGCTATTGCTGCTATAAACATTGGGGTACAGATGGCCCTTCTTTTCACTACATCTGTATCTTTGGGGTAAATACCCAGCAGTGCAATTGCAGGGTCATAGGGAAGATCTATTTTTAATTTCCTGAGGAATCTCCACACTGTTCTCCAAAGTGGCTGCACCAGTTTGCATTCCCACCAACAGTGTAAGAGGGTTCCCCTTTCTCCACATCCTCTCCAACACACGTTGTTTCCTGTCTTGCTAATTTTGGCCATTCTAACTGGTGTAAGGTGGTATCTCAATGTGGTTTTGATTTGAATCTCCCTGATGGCTAGTGATGATGAACATTTTTTCATGTGTCTGAGATGATTCCCTGCATATTCTCAGATCACAATGCTTTGAAACTGGAGCTCAATCACAAGGAAAAGTTCAGAAGGAACTCAAATACCTGGAAGCTAAAGACCACCTTGCTTAAGAATGCTTGGATCAACCAGGAGATCAAAGAAGAACTTAAACAATTTATGGAAACCAATGAGAACGAAGACACTTCACTCCAAAACCTATGGGATACAGCAAAGGCGGTCCTAAGGGGGAAATTCATAGCCATCCAAGCCTCCCTCAAAAAAATTGAAAAATCCAGAATACACCAGCTGTCTCTACACCTTAAAGAACTGGAGAATCAACAACAAATCAAACCAACTCCACACGTAAGAAGGGAAATAATCAAGATTAGAGCAGAGATCAACGAGGTAGAAACCAGAGATACAGTAGAACGTATCAACGAAACTAGAAGCTGGTTTTTTGAAAGAATCAATAAGATCGATAAACCATTGGCCACACTAATCCAAAAGAAAAGAGAGAAAGCCCAAATTAATAAAATTATGAATGAAAAGGGAGAGATCACAACTAACACCAAGGAAGTAGAAACAATCATCAGAAGCTATTATCAACAGTTATATGCCAATAAGCTAAGCAACCTAGATGAAATGGATGCATTCCTGGAAAACTATAAACTCCCAAAACTGAACCAGGAAGAAATTGACAACCTGAACAGACCGATATCTAGTAACGAGATTGAAGCAGTGATCAAAAACCTCCCAAAAAACAAGAGCCCAGGACCTGACGGATTCCCTGGGGAATTCTATCAAACTTTCAAAGAAGAAATAATACCTATTCTCCTGAAGCTGTTTCAAAAAATTGAAGCAGAAGGAAAACTTCCAGACTCTTTTTATGAAGCCAGCATCACCCTGATCCCCAAACCAGGCAAAGACCCTACCAAAAAGGAGAATTTCAGACCAATATCACTGATGAATATGGATGCTAAGATTCTCAACAAGATCCTAGCAAACAGGATCCAACAGCACATTAAAAAGATTATCCACCATGACCAGGTAGGATTCATCCCTGGGTTACAAGGATGGTTCAACATTCGCAAATCAATCAATGTGATAGAACAAATCAATAAGAGAAGAGAGAAGAACCACATGATCCTCTCCATTGATGCAGAAAAAGCTTTTGACAAAATCCAGCATCCGTTCCTGATTAAAACGCTTCAAAGTATAGGGATAGAGGGAACATTCCTGAACTTCATCAAATCTATCTATGAAAAACCCACAGCAAATATCATCCTCAATGGGAAAAAGCTTGCAGCCTTCCCATTGAGATCAGGAACACGACAAGGATGCCCACTCTCACCACTCTTGTTCAACATAGTATTAGAAGTCCTAGCAACAGCAATCAGACAACAAAGAGAAATAAAAGGTATCCAAATTGGCAAGGAAGAAGTCAAACTCTCTCTCTTCGCAGATGACATGATTCTTTATATGGAAAACCCGAAAGACTCCACCTCCAAACTACTAGAACTCATACAGCAATTCAGTAATGTAGCAGGATACAAAGTCAATGTCCAGAAATCAGTGGCTTTCTTATACACTAACAATGAAAATACAGAAAGGCAAATTAGAGAATCGATTCCATTTACTATAGCACCAAAAACCATAAGATACCTCGGAATAAACCTAACCAAAGAGGTTAAAGATCTGTACTCGAGGAACTACAGAACACTCCTAAAAGAAATTGAAGAAGACACAAAAAGATGGAAGACCATTCCATGCTCTTGGATGGGAAGAATAAACATCGTTAAAATGTCTATACTGCCCAGAGCAATCTATACTTTTAATGCCATTCCGATCAAAATTCCACCAGTATTTTTCAAAGAGCTGGAGCAAATAATACTAAAATTTGTATGGAATCAGAAGAGACCCCGAATTGCTAAGGAAATGTTGAAAAACAAAAATAAAACTGGTGGCATCACGTTACCTGATTTCAAGCTTTACTACAAAGCTGTGATCACCAAGACAGCATGGTACTGGCATAAAAACAGACACATGGACCAGTGGAACAGAGTAGAGAGCCCAGATATGGACCCTCAACTCTATGGTCAAATAATCTTTGACAAAACAGGAAAAAATATCCAGTGGAAAAAAGACAGTCTCTTCAATAAATGGTGCTGGGAAAACTGGACAGCTATATGTAGAAGAATGAAACTTGACCATTCTCTTACACCGTACACAAAGATAAACTCGAAATGGATAAAAGACCTCAACGTGAGACAGGAATCCATCAGAATCCTCGAGGAGAACATAGGGAGTAACCTCTTTGATATCAGCCATAGCAACTTCTTTCAAGATATGTCTCCAAAGGCGAAGGAAACAAAGGCAAAGATGAACTTCTGGGACTTCATCAAGATAAAAAGCTTCTGCACAGCAAAAGAAACAGTCATCAAAACAAAGAGGCAACCCACGGAATGGGAGAAGATATTTGCAAATGACAGTACAGATAAAAGGTTGATATCCAGGATCTATAAAGAACTCCTCAAACTCAACACACACAAAACAGATAATCATATTAAAAAATGGGCAGAAGATATGAACAGACACTTCTCCAATGAAGACATACAAATGGCTACCAGATATTATGATTCTTATCATTGCTAAACATAATAACACATAGCAAACTGTACTTACGGAGCTGGTCACATTCCCACTGAGGTGGAAAACAAAACAAAACAGAACAAAACTCCTCTGTCTTGTCTGATTTCTCTGGAAATTGCAGCAGTGTCTGTGGCCAGAGGTTTAGTCCAATTTCCCACTGTGTTTTTACTGGAATGCAAGCTTCATGGGATCAGGATTTTGATTGTGTGTTAGCTCCATTGGCTGGTATATCCCCGGTGCCTGGAATGGTACCTCGTGCATATTAAACATTCAAAAAATATTGGGTATATGAGTGAAGTAAAATTTTTGAGAATCTAGTGGAAAATAATGTCAATAATAGTGTGATGAACACTTTCAAGTCAGTGAGGTACTCTCACAAAGAAATCAGCTGACAGAAGAATATTACTTCACTCATCTTTAAATAAAAGATACAGAATTACTTTAACATATGAAGACCACGTGGGAATGCAAGCTGATGTAACCACTCTGGAAAACAGCATGGAGGTTCCTCAAAAAGTTGAAAATAGAGCTACCCAACGACCCAGCAATCGCAGTACTGGGTATTTACCCTAAAGATACAAATGTAGTGATCCGAAGGGGCATGTGCACCGGAATGTTTATAGCAGCAATGTCCACAATAGCCAAACTATGGAAAGAAGCTAGATGTCCATCAACAAATGAGTGGATAAAGAATATGTGGTATATATATATACGATGGAATACTATGCAGCCATCAAAAGAAATGAAATCTTGCCATTTGTGATGACATGGATGGAACTAGAGGGTATTATGCTTAGCAAAATAAGTCAATCAGAGAAAGACAATTATCATATGATCTCCCTGATATGAGGAAGTTGAGAGGCAACATGGGGGGTTTGGGGGGCAGGAAAGGAATAAATGTAACAAGATGGGATCGGGAGGGAGACAAACCATAAGAAAGTCTTAATCAGGGGTGCCTGGGTGGCTCAGTGGGTTAAAGCCTCTGCCTTCGGCTCAGGTCACGATCTCGGGGCCCTGGGATCGAGCCCCGCATCGGGCTCTCTGCTAGGCGGGAAGCCTGCTTCTTCCTCCGCCCCCCCCCGACCCCCGTCCCCGCCACCTGACTCTCTGCCTACTTGTGATCTCTGTCTGTCAAATAAATAAACAAAATCTTAAAAAAAAAAAAAGAAACTCTTAATCTCACAAAACAAACTGAGGGTTGCTGGGGAGAGGGGGGTAGGGAGAGGGTGGTTGTGTTATGGACATTGGGGAAGGTATGTGCTATGGTGAGTGCTGTGAAGTGTAAACCTGGCGATTCACAGACCTGTACCCCTGGGGCTAATAATACATTATATGTTAATAAAAATTTTTTAAAAAATTAAAAAAATAAACAAAGGGAAAAAATATGAAGACCATGGAAGCTTAGGAGATATGTGCAATGAATCATTAAGTTAAAGGTAAATTGTGCAATAGCAAAGCCCTAAGAGTTGTTACGAAGCTCTGAAGATGGTATAGGATTCTCCCCCTGATCCTGGGGCAAACTTCTGATTGAGGAGGGGATGTAATTCATAGTAACAGCTCATGCTAATTGAGCATCTATTACATTCTAGGCATGTATTTATATTACCTATATCATGTAACTTCACCCTCACCACAACACTATATGATAGGGTTTATAATCCATTTTCCAAATGAGATATCTGGGAATTCAGAGAGGTTAGGTAGCTTATAAGGGGCCATGCAAGGTTTCTACTAAGTGGCAGAATGAAGATTTGAAACCAGGACCCTCCAAGTCCAAAATATGTACTTTGCTCTCAAATATTAAGTGGTACTGCCCTCCATCATTATTAATATGGGATATGCCAGATTTTAGGTGAAGTTTAAAACCACTAGAGGGATATAGGCACCATAAATTGACAGGGAAGCACATTTACACAGACTGTCTGTGAACAGAATCTCAAAATTTAATACAGTATGCTCTGCTGTGCAAAGACAAAACGACTTACTTGTTTTCCATAACTAATCCTGCTTTTGCAGTACACACTCCAATGGATACTAAAGGTGGATGGGTAGACCTCTTACATTTCATGATTAAAGACTCTTCAGGCTCTTCCAGTTTGGCTTCTTCGTTTCGGGTAATTATTGAGTCAATTATAACTTCTACTTACTTCTTCTCCTCTATTCAGTAGTGTCGTGGATTGAAGGACAGAGTGTGGCTTAAGTGATGTCATGGTAGTGGCCGTACAGAAGTGCCCTCACTCTGAGTGCTATTCTTTGGATTCTGATTATGTGGTGATGTAACTCGAATACTGCTTCCTTACTGGACTTTCCTCTTGCCAAACTTATGGATCTCCTTGAGATTTGGTTGCAACCCAAAGTTGACTCCATGTGGGTGCCCAGTATGACATTCACTACCACAATGGTCTCTCACCATTTCTCATTACACACTGTGTACTAGGTTGAATAGCATGCCCCCAAGATGCATGTCTACCTTAGATTGTGACTTTATTTGGAAACAGGGTCTTTGCGGATGTAATTAGTTAAGATAAGGCCATATTGGCTTAGGGTGGACCTTAAACCCAGTATGACTGCTGTTTTCATAAAAAAAAAAATAAGGAATACGCAGAGACACAGACTCACATGGAGGAGCACACCATGCAAGGATGGAGGCAGACATATGTACCCCGATGTTCATAGCAGCAATGGCCACAATCGCCAAACTGTGGAAAGAGCCAAGGTGCCCTTCAACAGACGAATGGATAGAGAAGATATGGTTCATATATACAATGGAATATTACACCTCCATCAGAAATGATGAATACCCAACTTTTGTATTAACATGGACAGGACTGGAGGAGATTATGCTGAGTGAAATAAGTCAAGCAGAGAAAGTCAATTATCATATGGTTTCACTTACTTGTGAATAACATGGAGGACATCAGGAGAAGGAAAGGAAAAGGGAATTGGGGGAAATCAGTGGGGGAGATGAACCATGAGAGACTGTGGACTCTGAGAAACAAACTGAGGGTTTTGGAAGGGAGGGGGTGAGCCCAGTGGGGGTATTAAGGAGGGCACTGGGTGTGGTGCATAAACAATGAATCTTGGAACACTGAGAAAATTAAAAAATAAATAAAATAAAATAAAAGCAAGCAAACAAACAAACAAAGGATGGCGGCACTGATTGGAGTGATGTGTCTACAAGCCAAGGAAGAACCAGGATTGCTGCAACCTTTCAGAGGCTAGGGAGAAGCAAGGAGGGATCTTTCCCTAGAGGCTTCAGAGGGAGCATGGCCCTGCTGACACTTCACCTGAGACTTGTACCTCCACGACTGTGAGAGAACACATTTCTGCTGCTCTCAACTACACAATCTGTGGTAATTTGTTACGCAGCCCCGAGAATGTAATACATGCACCTGTGATGAGATGTTCAGCACATACCTCCAACACGTGTGTTATTTATTAATTTACAGATTATATACTGGTAACACTATATTAGTATGCAATGCTCATCATAAAATATACTTTAAAATTAGAAATTTTAAAAGATGTGATAAAAATAAATATGCCTAGAATTTCTAGTGTTTCCTTTCCATACCTCCATGCTCTTCTTACCCACCTCATACGTGTACACACCCCACTTTGTAAACCAATGTGCTCCAAGATCCCCTCACCTCAGTTAGAGTCACTCTGATGTGTTCAACAACGTTCAGCTGTCTTCTGTCCCCTTCCAGAAGGCTGGTGAAATAGTCTTAATCTCTTCCAAAGCAAATGGGAGCTGAGGAAGTTTTAGAAGTGTACGCATGGGTCTGATCTCTCCATATCCACTCTGAGTGAAGTGTCTTCAGAGACTACAATAAAACTTTTGTCTTCCAACACTCATGCTGGCTCCCGTGTTGTTGGCACATGCTGCCTCTATATCCAGCTCTCCTGCCCATCTAATACCACCACTTATGGGATTTTTCAGAAGAAGGTAGGACACACATATCTAACTAATATTATTATTATCTCTCTCTCTCTCTCTCTCTCTCTCTCTGTCACTCTCTCTCACTCCCTCCCTCTCTCCTTCCCTCCATCCTTACTTCCCTCTCTCCTTCACTCACCTCCCCTTCCCTCACTTCTTCAGAGAAAGAAACACTTTCATTTGCTTCTTGTAAGAGTCAGGGACCTAATTCTCCTGTATCATACCATCCTTTTCCTCAAGGGCATATGTACACTTTTCCCCACACCAGGACCATTACGACTACTGGAAAGTGAACTATTTTTGCAAGAATAATGGCAAATACTTACATTTATTGTTTCAAACGAGTATTGCCATTATACAACTTTGCTTCCGGAGCGTATTCAACCCTGTGAGCAGAAGATGGTGAGACCATCATGCACACTACCCCTGGCCTCTCTTACCTCTACTGATCCTACTTAGATAAGAAGTGTCAAGGTGGGACTGCTCCTTTCTTGCATATAAAACAAGAGGTAATGGCAGTTCACGCAGAAGTGAACATGGTAGCTGATACACTAGTCTCCAATTTCTACTACTGTTCCTTGGAGAACCTAGTAAGATCTGAATGGAGTGGGTCCAAGGGTCTTTTATTTCCTGGGGATACGCATGGCCATGTTTAAGAATCTTCCCTTTGGGGCAGAGGAGAGCAACTTTTTCAAGGATCCTGCCAAGATTTACCACTCTTCTTCCAGTGTGCTAGTTGTAAGGATGGAAAGTAACTGCCTGAGACAGTTCCCAGAACTGAGGTGTATGTCTGTGGGTCCAAAACTGATGGGGAGAGATGAGCCCCTAATTCCTATAAATGGAATGTGGAATATGTACCCATTCCACAATGACAATAAAAACCAGGGCACATGGTCTGATTAAGGGTCCTTTGTTTTTACTTACATCCCTATTTTTCCACTATGAAAGTAACACATATTAAGCAGTTTAATGAAGCATTTTTTTTTTCTAGTAGAAAAAAAGAAGGAAGGAATGACCCTAAACATGCCCAGACCCGACCCTCTGGCCCAAGGACCAGGAATACTATGACTGTCATTATGCCCCAGCTGGGCTTCTAAGCCAGGACCCCCTTGTTTCTCCAGTCCTGGCAAGAAAGTGAGCAGCTTATATGTTCTTCAACAAATACATGGCATGGACAAGATGAGGGGGAAATGTAAAACATTAAAAGACTAGGCCACATATTAACCATATGCAAAGTGTGGGACTTTTCAGACCCTAATTTGAGCAAACAAAGTGTATAAATGCATAACTCATGTATAAATACAAGTCTGATGAGACAATTGGGGAAATGCAAAAGTTATTGGGTAAGAGATGGTGTTATGTCAGGCTTGGTAATTTCTTGGGTATGGTGTTGTGCTGTGGTTCTGCTGAAACTGGTCCTTATCTATTAAAGTATATTTCTGAATGAATTGATGTCCACATTTTTCTTAACAGTACTCCAAAGAAGCAAAACAAAACAACTTTTTTTGTTTAAGTATGATGGGGGATAGATGAAACAAGAATTGAAGAAAGTTAATGATTGTTGAAGTTGATGACTCTTGAACTTAATGGGCACATGGAGTGCATTGTACTATTCTTTCTGCTTTTATGTGTTTGCAATTTTCCATAGTAAAAAGTTAAAAATAAAAAATGAAACGCTTGGATTGCTGAGGGTAACGTGGAGGGGTAAGAGATGAGGGACAAAAAAATAAGTAATAGTCACAGTCGTGGGAAATGAAATATGAAAAATGCCCATGAAATATCAGTCACATATTTATAGACATCGTGGCAACTGCAGATTCTGGCAGATATACGCCATCCTTAAACAAATGGTGCTGGGAATAGCTCTACAATTTTAAACAATGTTTATTTGCCCAGAGAAAGAACTCTGAAAGGAGGGGGTGTCTTCTTGATTTCTTAAACACATTTTATTTTAGAGAAATCGCTTCTTTTTCTAATCTCGTTGAAGGACATGTAAAGAAATTTTGTATGCAATAATATGCACAGCTGGTAAGAATACTGAGGGTGGTATGCTTGAAATTTTCTTACCTAAAAGAGACCGGGTGACAGGAATTATTAACTCTCTTATATGTAAGCTTGGTAGAGAAAATAACTGAGGTACAGAAAGGTTTTTAGGGGTTAGAACCAAGGACACATCTCTTAACCAAAGTCAACACCATCTGCAATGCAACAGCAATATAGCAAGGGAATCTTGCACTCTTTAGGAACCTGTGCCTAGGGGATCTTCTGGCTCTGGGGATCCATTACCCTGGGACAGGGGGTGGCAATTTTTCCACAGTTCTCCACCAAGTATCGTACCTCTGTTCATTGCTGTGCTGGTGGTAGAACAGGATGCTAACTGAGACAAGTTCCCATATGTGTGTGGGTGGGTATGTGTGCGTGTGCATGGGCATGGGCCTGTGTGTACATGAGATGGGTTCTTGCTGGAAAGGGGAGGTGAGAAGCTGTCCCATTCTACAGAAACTATATTTTAAAAACAAAAATAGAGAAATGTGCTTTGAAAGAAGCTGTTATGATTTTCTTATCTTTTATTGAACATATAACATAGGCACATGACAACAATTTGTGGAAACAAAGAAAGAGGAAAGAAAGTCAAATGTTACCTCATCAGCAAAAACCTCCACTGTTTGTATTGCAATATATTTGCTCCCCTCTTGTAGTCTGTGCATATGCATGTTTTAGATGGCTAAGATCATACCATAAATAGGATTTTCTGTCCTCATTTTTTTTTACTTGACTTTGATTTGTGAACGTAGCCGTATGAATCCTCATAAGGGTATAAAAATTGAATCACATTTGCCCACATACTAATCAGACTGTGGTTTGCTTTTTTTTCCCCCTCCCCTTGACCTTTTTGTGCTTTTCAAAATGACAAAATTAGATGTAATCACACCTGTCCCTGAAAACCCAGAGCATCTGATCTCCATAGGTCTGATTGTCTCTGAAGGCAGACAGAAGGAGCCCCAAGTCTCAATCGCTGGCAAACTGTGAGATGGGGGCTGGCAGGAGGAGAGGGAAAGAGAATGGTCTGGGTCACCACTCAATGCTGGAGTTACTTGCCCTTTTTACCATCCAGCTCATAGAGTGGGCCAACCCCATGCTCCTGGGCACTCAAGACCATTAAAAATGGAGCTGCAATAGGATAAATCCTGATGAAGAATCAGGGAAGCAACTGAGAGCTGCAGAGAATCTATCCTGATTTCCAGAACCCTTTTCACCTCTAAATGAAAGCCTGCCTGAGAAAGAAACCTTGAGGCCACACACATGCAAAGGTAATATTAAAAAATAATTTACAAATGGTATAGTCATTTAAATCAACACATGCATCAGTATAGAAATGGAAATTTTAAATATACTCCCTTTTTATCCCTTGAATAACCTACTGATGATAAAACTTTTTAACACAAAATAGAAGATGTAGCTTGACAGCCAACTTCTACTAAAGTGTATACACATTGCTTGATATGATTTCTAAGCTTTTTTGCAGCTTTCTCACTACAGGGAGCCTGCCGAGGTCCACATATTCTTCCTATTTTCATTATTTCAATGTCTAGTTTTTCAGAATGTTAATTCTTTCTGTTGGCTATTTGCAGTAAGGTGGTAAACATAAAGTTTATTGGGAAAAGACTTTCACACATTTACTTTACATCATTTTGTGGACCAGCCAGAGATCATTGAACATGATGACCTTTCACCTAAGTAAAACATTTGGGAAATGATCTGACAGGTTGGCTAAAATCCCAGACTTGCTCCCTAGCTTTACACTGGTAACATCTTTCCAAATTCCAATACAGTTTTATCTGAGTATTGTCTCACTCACTCCATTCTCTCAAGCACAGATAATAAAATTTGATAAATTATTTCATATAGTGTCCCTTCCAAATTTCATATTTTTTAAAGATTTTACTTATTTGACAGAGAGAGATCACAAGTAAGAGGAGAGGCAGGCAGAGAGAGAGGAAGGGAAGCAGGCTCCCTGCCGAGCAGAGAGCCCCATGCAGGGCTCGATCCCAGGACCCTGAGATCACGACCTGGGCCAAGGCAGAGGCTTAACCCACTGAGGCATCCAGGTGCCCCCCAAATTTCATATTTTAAGTAAAATTTTACAGAGCTTTTCCAGTTGAAACAGTAGAGGGGTAGGGACACTTGGTTGGCTCTGTCAGTAGAGCATGAGGCTCTTGATCTCAGGGTCCTGCGTTCAACCCCCAGGGTGGGTGAAGTGTTAAGTTGAAGGAAGGGAAGGGAAATGAAAGGAAGGGGAGGGAAGGGAAGAGAAAGGAAGGGAAGAGAAGAGAAGGCAAGGCAAGGCAAGGCAAAAGAAAAGGGAAGGAAAAGAAAAGAAAAGAGAAAGAAAAGGAAAGGAACGAAAAGGAAAGGGAGAAAAGAAGATGCTGAGAAACAGTGGAAAGGTTACCAACTGACTGGTTGGCTCAGGACTATCCCAATTCTAGCACTAAAATCCTTGTGTCCTGGAAAACCTCTCTCTAGAACATAAAAAGTCCGGGTTTTCACATTTGGATGCAAAAGGTTGTGTGGGGGGGAGAGTATAGCACTCTTATGGTGGCCCTTACAATTAAGGCTGAAGGTGACAGTGCTTTTAGTGTCAAATGGACACCACATGGATTACAGCCTTTCCTATTTGCTGCGACTCTTTTGTCCCCTAACTGTTGATATTGACAACCATAATTTGAGGTTTACAATAGTGATCATGCATTTTGCATCACCTTGTGCAATGTGATTTGAGAGTGCTACTTAAGCATGTTGCCATCCTGAGCCTCGAGTCCCTAGCCTGGCACCCAGGAAACACTTAGGGAATGGCTATTGAATAAATTTCCAGGTATTTGTCCCACTGATAGACACAAAGATGTGTGAAATGATGCTGTACAAGTGTATTCTCTGCAGCATGACTGCAGTGACAGAAAGAAGGAAATGACCAAAGTACCATAAAAAATGTACAATTTACACAGTTTTTAAATTATGAGTGTTTATAATCTGTGTTATTTAGTGTGTTCACTAACTGTTGTTATATGTGGAATGATATGCATTGATATAGTGTTAGTTTAACTTTCAATGTTGTGAATCTGGGATCATGTTGTGTAACTATGTAGATAATGAAAATGAGAATGATTATAATACCAAATGACCTGAAATAAGGCCTTTTGTATTATTTTTACTACATTATGTTAGTCACCATACAGTACATTAGTTTTTGATGTAGTGTTCCATGATTCATTGTTTGCATATAACATCCAGTATTATTTTAATGACAGATTGAAGATCCCTCACCATTAGATTAGAGAAGGAAATGAGTAGAACAGAACATATTACGCATAATGGAGAAAGGAATTTTATGTCAGCCATGGTGGACAAGGGTATATGGAAGTGATAAAATACCTCCCCAAAATATAGTCAATAATATTGTAACAACTTTGGCATGCTGACAGTGAGAAATGGTAACTAGACTTATTGTTGTGAACATTTGATAGAATATATGTGTGCGTGTATGTATAATCACTGTGTTGTACACATGAAACTAATACAATATTGTATGCCCATTATTCTTCAATATACTCTCCCAAAAGACAACAATGTCCACTTGTAAACACAGACTGCTTAGCTAGTTTGGGCATACTATTCTGAATCAACACACACTATTGTTTCCTTTCCATCACCTCTCTATAAAACTGAGTAAAGTTCCATATTCTGACTTCAAGACTGTAATGAAAAGATCAATGAACAAAAGAGGAACGTTTGATCTAGACGCGTTGAATCCTTATAGTGGAGAGCTAATTCTGTCAGATCTTACCAATAATCATGCTTTCTACACCATGTCAAGTAATGTCTCAATTTACAGCAATAAATAATAAAATACTCCCCTTAGCTCTTACTTACTTTGATTTGAACAATGGAGTTTCACAGTCTCCTTGAATGCTATGAAGATTTTACTAAAATCACAGACAGATGTCAATGATTGCTGATATATTGTCCAAATACAAATTAGATTTTGCTTTTATACCTGCATATTTCAAAGATAGGGAGAATGTAAAGTTTCACAATTCTATTCAGTCTACTAAATTCTTTTTTTAAATTTTGTTATGTTAGTCACCATACAGTAAGTCTACTAAATTCTTATCAAAGAAGGTAAAATGATCTTACTTGCTAAATGCTCCACACAATTTGTTCACAACACTGATTTTTAAAAAGTGTGATTTTCTTACCTTATTTTAAAGCTTATAAAATAAAATGTGTAATTACTTTTTAATTTTCTCAAATCATGCAGAAGCATGTAATGAGATTTTAATGAGACATGGTTCTATAAGACGACTGTCATTGATGCCAACCATAAGGAAGATGCTAAAGTGTCTACCTACCCATAAAATCATATTTTCAAAGTGTGGAACAAGAAGAATGTCCTTTTCATATTTGGAAATACACTGAAGATGAGAATTGAGGACGGATTTCAGTAAAGCAGAAATATGCCGTTTTTTCAAAAAAGTTTGAAGAGATCATAAGGAGCCTAGAAAAGTATTGACTGATTGCACCTGATTTGTTCAATGTTATGTGTAGTTTGCAACAAAATCGCAATTAGCTATAAAAACGACTTTTTTTTTTTCAGAAATAAGACTAAGAAGTTAAGAAATTTTTAAAGAGCCACCAGCAAAGGGCAGCCAAGTTTAACAGAACTTTCTTGACTTCTTTACTAAAAATGTAATTTACATGGAATCCAACTTCAAATCTGAAAGTTCAAAACTTCTTCAGAGCTTTAAAACATCTTTCCTGAGCAAATATAATTTTACTTATGAAGACATTTAATGCACTTCAGAGTGTTTGGAAATTCTGGACATTTTAGACATGGGCAGCCTATAGGATGAACTTATTTATGTGAAAAACATGATTGACAAAACAAGTCTAACATATAAAGTGGATAGACATTACTGGATACAGAAACCAATTTCTACAAATCAAAAATCTGCTATTACTAGTAAGTAAAATCCTTGTTTAAATGGTTTTTTTGAGAGGATATTGTTGCCATTACACTGGACTGACACACTAGGAATCAGTTTCATGGTAGCTTCATAAGAGCAGAGCTGCAAGTCAAAGTAAATTTGAAGTTTCATTGTATGTTGTTCAACCACTACATAAAAGAGGGAAAAAGAAAAGGATGTCCTGAAGGCTGCAGGCAGTTTAAGGAAAAATCCATTGAAAAGGAAACAGAATAAAAATACCATATTGTGGGACAATGAAGCAAGTTAATTGTTTTTCACTAAATTTAGGTAATATCTGCATAATTAGTCCTGCTTTATTCACATTCTCTTTCAATACAATCTAACAATTATGCATGTTAAGAATAAACAGCATAGCCAACAAAATTTAAAAATTGAATAAAGTTTTTATTTTTATTTATTATTTTTGTTTCAAATTTTTTAAAAAAATTCTAGTTAACATATAGTATAATATTGGTTTTAGGAATAGAATTTATTGAGTCATCACTTAACAACACCCAGTGCTCATCACAAGTGCCCTCCTTAATACTCATCACCCATTTAGCCCATCCCCCATCCACCACCCCTCCATCAACCCTTGTTGATGTAGAGTTTGTTCTCTATAATTCAGAGTCTCTTATGGTTTTCTTCCATCTTTTTCCCCCTTCCCCTATGTTCATCTGCTTTGTTTCTTAAATTCCACATATGAGCGGAATCATATATTATCTCTCTTTCTCTGACTTAATTAAATATATATATATACATATATATATATATATATATATAGACATACACGTACGCATACATATACACATACACGCACACATACCATATCTTCTTTATCCATTCATCAGCTGATGGACAGTTGGGCTCTTTCTATAATTTGGCTATTATTGATAATGCTGCTATAAACATCGGGGTGCATATGCCCCTTTTAATCAGTATTTTTGTATCATTTGGATAAATACCTAGCAGTGCAATTGCTGAATCACTGGATAGTTCTATTTTTAACTTTTTGAGGAAACTTCATACTGTTTTATAGAGTGGCTGCACCAGTTTGCAATAAAGTTTTTTTAAAACAGTTAAAATAAATTGCTGTATTAGAGGAAAGAAGCATTATAAAAGTATAATTATACTTTTACACATATTATGTAATTTTCCCTAGTATTAATTCTTACTACTTGCCACTGTTAACTAGTTCTATTGTTGTTTTGTTTAAACAATAGTATTTCTGAAACAGGAAAAAAAAAGCCATAATAATATGCCATTGAAAGTAAACGTCTATCTTTCACACCTTGTGTTAAAGTAATAACATACATGTATATCACTATTTATTAAATTGTGCTTTCATGCGCTTTCATGTCTCCTCTTTCATGTCATTCCCAAGGATAGCAACCTAGGAAAATTTGTCACCCAAAAGTTTATTTTGTGATTTGTAAGATTTTTTGAGTTGCCTTTTCATTTCAGAAGACAAGTTTTATAAGAAAGACTATGAGTCTAAATTGTAAAGACAGACACACCATCTTTGAAGTTCCATTAATATTTCATGGCTGAAAATTATGATCTGTTATTATAGAGTAAATATTCAAAATTCTGATATTTTTGGAGTTCTTTTTCATCTATTCTTTGAACACTCAGAAGAAGTATTTTTGAATTTTCTATTATTTCAAATGCATGACTGTACAGAACTCATACATAGTGATTGTTCAATTTATTCATGATTGATGACTGTAAATTTTACTTATCCACTAACATAACAGGGCATGACTGTTAAATGTGAAATGTGTGTGTTTAGCAATTTCAACTTTTAGCTATAATTTCTGAGGACCATTTGCAGCTAACATTTACATCATGTGCAAAAAGAAAATAATTCTGGCTTGAGAGTGGGTTCTTGGGTCAGATGGCTCCATTATCTATTGCTTGTGACAATAGCAAATGACTTCACCTTGCTTGTAAAATGGGGAAGATAATAGTAACCACTTCATCAAGCTACTTTTCCATGTAGTCAACAGATAATTTTGAAGGTTTGATATGTGTCAAGCTTTCTTCTAGACACCAAAGATATGACAGTGAGCAAAAAAGGAAACCTCCCTTCCCTTGGGCCACTTTGATTCTACCGAAAGAGACATGACATAAACATATATTATAAAGTGGGTAATAAAAAAAAGGAGAAGGCAAAAAAAAATTCAGGAAAAGGAAAATAGATTGAAAAGGTTTTGCTACCTTAGATGGGTGCTTAGGGAAGAAAAGGCGCATCAAAAACTAATGATGTACTGTTCGGTGGCTAACATAACATAATAAAAAAAAAATTTAAAAAGGCAAAATATGGGGGAAGACTGATCCAGGGAGAGTAACATGCAAAGATCCTTAGATAAAAATAAGCTTGTGTTTTGGAAGAAGAACAGAGCTTACATATATCTAGCCTTTAATATGTGGCAGGCTCTGTTCTTAGCATTTAATATTTATTACCCATTGAATTTTCTACATAACTCTAAAAGTGAGGTGTTACTATGATTATCAGCCTTATTTTATAGATAAGGAATTCAAGACAGAGTATGTTTAAGTAACCTGTTTAATGTCACACAGCCAGTGATGGATCGTCAGGATGAAAACCCAGGTTTGAATCCAGAGCCTGTGATGTTAACTACCAAGTTACTCTTTTATGCCTATGGCAACTTCCATGTAACTGATGAAGGAAGAAAGGTCCAGAAAGGGGCCCACATTTGTGTGATGTGCCCACATTCACACAGCAAGTCAAGAGAGATGTTGGGACCAGCATCCAGTCTCAGTGCTAGAACTGAAGGCCTAGTCATTCCTTCCCCAATTGCTCACTGAGCCTCCTGTTATGCCAAACCCTATGCCAGGCACCAGGGACAGAGGAATAAGGGTGATCCAGAGAGAAGAATTCCCTGCTATCATGTCAGAAATAAAGTTACTTATGCAGCATTACTCTAATTTTTCTGGTTAGTGTCTCTCCCCTGCTACGCCCATACTATTCCTGTCCTTTCCTGGCTAAATCTATCTGGTGACATATCTGTCTCCCCAGCTGAACTGTGAGCTCCTTGATGGTAGGGAGCAAAATTGTCTCAGTCAGTCCTCAGCCTAGCATCCAGTAGACGTAAAGGGAACAGCTTTTGAATAAATTTCCAGGTATCTGTTCCACTGATAGAAGTATAGATGTGTAAAATGATGTTGTACAACATAGTCTTTGCAGCATTGAGTACAATGACAAAAAAACAAGAAATAACTGAAATATTTAAGGAACTGGTTAAAACTATCAAGGCCAAAAATCTTATGCAGTCATTAAAATATAAGACAATTTTTATTTTTAAGCAACTATTATGCCATATTTTATTTTTTCTTAGAATTCTTGCTAAGTTGCCATGAGTTTATAGGAAAGAGCTGCTAATACCTCACAGTGTTTTAAACCTTGTAAGGAACTTTGGGGACAATCCAAACAATCTCTTTTCCTACCTGGGCAAAGTGAGTCAAAGATGATATGTAATTTGCATAAGAACACCTCACTGGACTCCCAGACAATTATAATATGCCCCATATTATGAGGACCAGGGAGTGCTGGTAATAGGGGAGCAGGTAAACATATAGGTGAGAACTTGGCTTCATTTGAGAGGCTTTTTTCTCATTTTTCTTCAGTAAACTGTGCCTCTTCCACAAATAAGTTTGCTTGTTTGATCCAGGCATTGACCATTCTTCAATGGTGGGGGTGATCCAGGCTTCGGGGCTAAATACCATTCTTTGAAGGCCTAGGTCTATAGTGTGGGGATGAGCTGGAGGGTTTCTCCAGCTTACTAGCATAAGAAGAGCCCTGTAAGACAAGCATCTTCCCCAAAGGCTGTATTTCATTATGTATAAAGAATCAAGACCCACCCCCAAACTGGTAAATTAACAGATTTCTTGTATCTCAAATAAGACAATAATGAAGAATTACTCAACTACGCCTGTTCCATCAACCTATCCAGGACTGGATGTTGCCCTGTATATCAGGTCATTCACCCAATACCAACCATATAGCTCCATTCATTGTCCAGTCTAGTCACAATTCCTCTGCTGCTTGCTAGCTCTCTGAGACCAGAATTATGGGCAGGTTTCCAATGCCCTTGTTATACTTGTGTCTTTGAAAATAATTCTGTTGGCAAAAGCCAGAGTCACCTATTTACTGATCTCTCTGGGCACTGTTGTCTTTAGGGACCTAACCCACCATAGCGGAATGTAGATTCTGAGATGGCAAAGGCAATGGAGATAGAATACTTAGAGAGAAACTTGGCAGTCAGAAGGCCTGACATGGAATAAGAAAATCTCAGGACCTCAGTTCTGCTCCTGTTTCTGCCATCAGTCCCCTGTATGACCTTGAACAAATCACTCCATCTCTTCTCTAAGCCAGTGTATCCTTAACAGTGAGAAACCTGACAGCTAAAGGCTCTTTAGGGATCCTTCCAACTCTTAGATTCTAGAAGTCCATAAATTTCATGGATTTAGAGTATTCCCTGGTTGTTATTCCAGCAAAAGTTGAGGAATCAAATTGTTCCTGGGTTGCAGTAAAACCTGATGGTTAAGGGCCTAAACTTAGTACTCTGTGCCCCACTTCTCCTTCTTAATTACTATGTGAGTTTGGGAAAGACATCTCAATTCTTGTATTCCTTTGTCAAGTAGAGCTGACAATAAGACGGACTCCATTGGGGTGACTATAGCACAGAAGAAAAGCTCAGTGATGTAAGGAGAGATCTGGCCAAGGAGGATTTACATAAAGAAGTCCACTTAGGTGATATCCTTGTTATCTGCGTGAAAATGGACTTCCAGAGAAATTGCAGTTATCATTTCTAAAAACACCTTGGGGACAAAAGGAATATTTGGACACTGAATAGTGGGACCAACAAATTATCTTTATTTAACTGTGTGCCCTGCTTTCTACCAAATGCCTTGTAAACAACATTGCATTTAGGCCTCCCAACAGAGGGCTGAGCACAAGGTTCCGTTACTGGCTCAGGGTCACCTGTTAGTAAGTGGCAGATCTGGGATGTGATTTCAATTTAAGTCTATCTGGTCCCAAAGTTATTTTCTCCTTCTGCCTAGTCCTACCTCATCACACCTCCCCCATTACAGAGAAATGGAAATTGCAGGTCAGTCAATTTAATTCTGTATCAGAGGTGTGGCAAGAAAAAAAGCTTTAAATGATAAGTTTGGAAGTAGAATACAAGTGTGTCTCTTTTTAAGTATACCATTCTAAAAACAGATCAATTAAGGCACGATTAGATTCTTAATAAGGCATACACAAAGGATTCTTTACACCTGTCCTTAAAAACACCAACTCCTCCGATACATTTAAAATACAATCTAGTTTTCTAAAATTGTATTTTCTCTACCTCAGCTTCACTTGCTCCACCGCTAGCCTGAGTCCCTTTTACAGATTTGCTATTCTCTCCTGGTGTAAGAAAAAGGCAATTTACCCTGAGTGGTCGCCAACATGACAAAATCATGACCTGGTTTTGCAAGGAAAGTTCTAACATCAAATATTCTGTGTTTGTTGTTCCACTCTCTTTAATTATCATATATCTCTTTAACAAATGGGATAAAATAGCAAAACAAAGAACTTTGAAAAAATAAGTCACTTAGTACTTAACCAGGAGTAGTTTTAATAGTGGTATAGGCAGAAGCTATGTGGGGAACTAAAGGTGATGTAGGAGGTGAGTAAGTGGCAATGATGTAAGATAAACACAGGCGGAAGAGCTTGACAGTGAAAGGAAGGACAGAAATAATGCCACAGACACCAGGATCATGTAAAGGTTATGAATTTTTGTTTTAAACATGAGCCCCAAGTCAGGACCTTACAACAGACTGTTTGGTCTCTTCTGGTGACAATATACACTCTAGGAAGAAGCACTGGGAATTGAGGAACACTCCTTCTATCTTATAGGAATGATGGGGAAAACTTTTTGAAGAACGATTGTAGAAAATGTAGGATGTCTAGCTGCTGAGTATTATGTCTAGAGAAAACACGGCAGTTGCTAGAATACAGGGTAAAGTATGGGAGTAAGGCCTCTTGGCTGTCCGGAATGGGTCAGAGGAGGCTAGTGGTACAGCATCCAAAAGAAAGCAGGATTCCTTCTCTAAAACTAAAGTGAAGGTGCGGAAGATGGATGAAAATAGAAATGTGTTGATGTGGGTGGTGTAGGTAAATTGGGCACTCTTATGAGTATTTTGACCTCAGAAAAAAATAAGATATAAAGTCAACTACTAAAGCTGACTGTAGGATGGAATTCATTTTTTTTATTCATTCATGCATTCATTTAGCCAGCATATTAAGAAACTACCATATAGTGTGATTGGCCTGAGGAATTTACAGACACATAGTTCCAGCCCTGGCCCAGAGTAGATACAATTGTATGTTTAGAAGGAATAAAGATAAGGAACTGAAAATAGTGTAGAAACAGAATTGGACATTGCAAGTCAGTATTGGGCCACCTAGGAACCAGTTCCTAATAGGCAAGTGTCTCCACAACAGGCAGGTGGGAAGGATCTACAGTTGAGGAACTGGCATTGTGGGCACTCTGGAGAGACCAGGGGAAAGGTCAGTAGTGAAGGTGATTCACAAGGTATTGGTCACAGTACGGAAGCTAGAAAGGAAACCTGGTATAACTAGAGAGAGCTGATGATTTCACAGACAGTAAAAAGGCAAGGATATGGCATTGAGTGAAACTGTGTGTCTAGTAATGGAGTAGGATTTGGGCCTCATCCATTCTGGGTATCCTTAGGAAAGTCATTTAGCCTGATGTGACCGTCCTAACCAGCTACTGTCACAGAGACATATTCACCTGTAGCATGGGCAATTTTGTGTTATCAGTTGTTAGATTACTCTCCAAGTTCCCGGTTTTCTGCATCCAGGTTTATTAAAGGCTGTCTGCCTTCTGTGCTATTTTGGTCTGCTGTGTCTTCCATAGCAACATCAGTAAAAGCGAAACAGAACAAAACAAAAATGTTTGAATTACCTGTAATGAATTATAATGGAATGTGCACAAGCTTTGGGGAACTGGCTTTGAATACTGGCCCCACTACTTAAAACAGTAAAGTAAACTTAAGCAAAACTCTTTTCCATTCTGAGTCTCACTTTCCCAATCTGTGAAATATGTTCAGTAACGATTATATTCCAGGATTGCTGTGCCAATTCAGTGAGATAATAGAGGTAAAGCAGTCACCATACTGTCTGCCCTATCTATTCATGGTACTCATGAAACATGATTGCCTTATTCTCTCTTTAATTGGGAATACCACATCATTGCTGTGAGTAAGGTTTGAAGCCTAGCACAGGTCAGTAGCTGAGTGAAAGACATGCAGAGACCCACTCTGGTCTCTCAGTCTTCTATGTCAGAGTTCATTTATGGTCGCCATTCTCTTCCTTCCTTCTTCTCTCTGTTTGTGGCTCTAGGAACAGGATGCACCCAACTAACCATACAGCATATCGAATATGCTCAAAACACTTGGCTACAAGTGACAGGATCCCAACTCAAACTAGCTTAATCAAAACAAAGGACTTTATTGGCTCAGACAGGTAGGAACTTTGGGACTTCAGGAACATCTGGATCCACAAGTTTCAAATGATACTCTCCAGGCTCTTCCTCCTTATCTCTAATTCTATTTTTCTCCTCATGGTATGAATATCAACCCCTAAAATTCTCAGATTAATGTCATTCTAGTCTAGACTTCAGCATGGAAGGGGAGCAAGACACTTCTTTCTCTCAATGTCTACATATATTCAATTTAGCAATGGACTCTTACTGGACTTGCTTGGGTCCAACAGCCATCTTCAGAATTGCTTCTGTGGGACAGGTGTGGGTGGAGGAGTGGAGAAATTGAGAACTCCAATCTGGCCTAGCCTGTGGGACATGCTCACTCTATGGAGGAGTGAGAGGAGCACCGCAAGGTGGTCAATAGCCCCATCAGAACCACAAGGAATGGGGGAAGGGCTAGACTGCTAAGCAGACTACAACCCCCCACTAAATACAGCCACCAGACATCACTCCCTTGTCACGGTCATAGTGTGCCATGTGATATAAAAGTGTGGAATGGTGAGGTACACAGTCTCCTGGGAAAGTAAACTACTACAGTATACCACAGAGAGGTGTGGTACACAATCATAAGGTAAGAGACACTGTGGGGATCTCAGGGACACTGGTGAGGAACAGTGTTGCCACACATATACCACAAAGCCCAGCCTCATCCCCGGCTTCTGCTCTCCCTCACCATCCAGTCTTTCATGACTACCAACTCTCACACTTTGCACTTTTCCTTGCATTGTACCTTGTATTCTCTCCACACAACCTGGCTATTTCCTCACTGAGCACCTCCTTTCTTAAGCCATCCCCTGCAGGTGAGTAGCATTTCACACACTGTATTTGAGGAAAATACAACCCTGATCACACTGTATTATAGCACAGGACACTTAATGAAGGCTTGATGGATAAAATAGGTGAGATCATATTAATACAGCAAATAACTGAACTCATCCTCACATTCAACAAACATTTATTAACACAGAAATGAATAAGGCTTGGCCCCCTGTTCTCAGAACGCTTGGTGCAGAGGGACAGAGACAATCACAAAGCTCCAGCAGAATCACAGTAGAATATTACTGAGTTACAGACAAAGTATTTTGAGGCACAGAGACAGGGATATAGGCGTGAGGAAGAAACAATTTTCCAATTTATACCTGCCTACAGCATTCAGAAAAGGCTCCAGAGAAGTCATCTGTGAGTTGGGTCTTGAAGGAGGAATAGAAGCCACCAGATAAACAGTCAAAGAAGGAGCTCTACAGGCTGGGACTCAGGGATGGAGGTAAGTAAGCAGTTCAGGGAACCAGGCATGAATGATGGAATAAGGAAAAAAGAGAGGGAGTAAAGGAATGAGTAAGATTGTCAAGCACAAACCCATAGCTTTACTATAGAAATTTAAAGGTCTTGTTTCCCTATGGAGAGGGAAGTGGAAGAGAGGGTGGGATCTCTTCAGATATGGGTCCCTGCCACTTCCTCAATGAGGCCATGGGGCTTGAACATCAAAGCCAGAACTTAAGTTGTTATCTAATATCCCTAAGCCACTAAATTGTCAAGAACCACTTTTCAGTAACAAAGAATTTGTATGAATAATGGAGTTCTAAATGGGAGAGAGTCCCTACTATTTTCATCTTTCTCAGATGCTGTTGATTCTTCCTAAGAAACAGCTCTTTAGGAAATCAGATGGGGTGTGGAACCTGAAAAGAGAAGGTAGGCTAAAGTTCCAGCCTTCCACTCATCTCACAATTTAGTAAAATGATGGTTAGAATTTTTTTTTTCAAATTCTATTTATGTATCAACATAAAACTCAAACAAAAATATTAACAAGCCTTTTGTCTTGTTATTCCTATCTCCTTTTAGTTTTCATACCTATATGTATTTTAATGTTTAAATTAAAAATAAAACCGTTTAAGTTTTAAAAATTTTTTTTTCTACTTAAATGTTCTTAATTTAAATTTTTTTATTTTTATTTAAATGCTTTTCTTTGAATTTAATTTTTTGTCCTTCTTGCTTAAATATTTAGCCCTTATTTAAATCTCTCAAGTTGGACTTCCTTAAAGTTGTTTATATATCCTAAAATTCTTTATTTTTCTTTTTACTTTTCATTTTTAAAATTTTTAAAATTAAAAAAAATTTTAAACAAATTCTTTTTGTGTTGAATTGTTCTAAATTTTTTCCTTTAAAACTTTTCTGTAAACTTAAATTTGAATTTTCATTCCAGTCTATATTTTTGGAAATTTTATTTCTTAAACTATTCATGAATTTTGCTAACCCCTCATTTTGCAATACAAGTATTTTACAGTCTAATTTAAAGAGTTATTTATGTTAACATTTTATTTAGACTTTTAAGAGCTCCCTTCCTCTTTTATTTTTAAGATTTTATTTATTTATTTGACAGAGAGAGAGATCACAAGTAAGCGGAGAGGCAGGCAGAGAGAGAGAAGAGGAAGCAGGCTCCCCGCTGAGCAGAGAGCCGATGTGGGGCTGATCCCAGGACTCTGGGATCATGACCCAAACCGAAGGCAGAGGCTTTAACCCACCAAGCCACAGAGGTGCCCCTCCCTTCCTCTTTTAAAACTTTCTTTCACTTTAACATTTTTGTAAACTTTAATTTTTTCTCTTTGTCCTTCTTTTATTCATTTTACCTTTTGTAAACTAAGAATTTCTAAAATTTCTTTTTAGGCCTTATTTTATTAACCATTCTGAAATTTTAAATTAAAAAAACTTGCAAATTTTGAAACATTTCTTTTAAAATATTTAACTTAAATTCTTCCAACATTTAAAACATTTTCTTTTAAAATAAAGTTTTTTTCTTTCTGTTTTAAGACTTTTTAAAAATCTCTTTCCAATATTCTTTTTAAAAACTATTTGACTAATCAGCCACAGCTAGAACACGAATTGTGAAGCTTTTTGTTAATGTAGGACTACTCCCTGATTGCTCATGGTATTTTTGTAGAAACAAATGACATATAGCATTGGCAGAACATCTTATTCCCACTCTTCCCACCTAAAGCATTCTGTTCACTTAATTATGCTTAATGTGACCATTTTCAACCTATTCTCCCTCCTCCCATTTCTTAAGGCTGAATGGTCACTAGTTAGTATTTTCCCCCCTTACAGACCCATAAGCCACCTATGAAATAAGTTCTTCAAATTAAGTTGCTACTTGTCATATAGGTGCTGTTGCCATTGTCCATTCCAGGTAGGTTTGTGTGTCACTTCAGGATCCTGGTATATTTATTTCTTTCACTTTTTTCCTGGTAAGTGGTCTTGCAAGACTAATCTTTCTCTAGACCCTGTTTGTGATAGAATAGTAAATACCCTTCACTGTACAGTAAGTCCTCAACGGTAGCCTTGGTGATGATGGCATCATCACAGCTAAACCATTGGTCCTTTTGTTGTCGGATAAAGCTGGTGTAGTGTCCACTTTCCAAAGTTCCATGGTGATTAATCACTGCAAACAAGGAATACTTATTCTCGTTGGATGTACAGTCTGTTGGTGGCTGACCTTTCATTCTGCTCTCCTTAGTGGAGGCCAAAAATGGAGTCATGTCCAGCTCCAAGGGAAAGGAGATAAAAGTATTAATCTTTCGCCTCTGTTTACCTACATGTTCAAATCGCTTGAGATGAAAACAGGCCACAATAGGTAATTTCTTCATTGTAAGTTGTTTGGTAGATTCCTGATAGCTTTGGCAACTACTGCATTTGATTTTGGAACTGCTTCCTAGGTACTCTGGCCTTGTAAACCACTGTAGGCAGTCTGTGAGTGAGGGGATTCCTGGTATGTGGTCATCCCTACTCACTGTGCTGTCAGCTCTCTCTGGACTCTGGGAACTGAATGTGGCACAAGAGCCAGGCAAGTCCAAACTGATGTCCCAGCATGGGTCTATTGTGGTAGAGACACTATGGCAAGCTTGACATGTGACATCTGACTGCAAGCCACCTGTAAATATCTGGTCTATGATGCAGTTACAGCAGTTGGGGTTACCAGCCTCCTGCACAACGCTGTCATCTTTGCTGTGTCTATGCAGCACATCTAATATTGCAATGAGGAATTCATGGGCATCCTGCTGCCTGTACCCTGCTAAGTGTTCTGCATGAATCCATATTAGATGCAATAACTTATAGGGAATGTGAGGAGTTCGGCTCCCAGAGTACATAGCATGAAAAAGAGAAGACATTTCACAGACAAGACACAAACTGGGGCTTGTCATTATACATTTATGCTTGTCAGAGAGAAAGAAATCTTTCAATAGAGGAATATGGGTAAGTGCCTGGACAATACAATTCATAAAGCATGTGTTCCCTAGATTGATTAGACCCCTTAGGCCTATGGTATAGACTGACCTTTTTCTCCTCTTTTTCTTGGGTTTCACCAATTTTGGCTCCTGCTCCTTTGACTCACAGGTTGAATGCTTCTCTTCAACACCTGATGTCATACACTGTTGTTGAGAAACATCTGTTGAGGTGGAAGTTAGTAATTTCTCATTTTTCTCTTTTGTTTCTTTGGCAATTCGTTCCATATCTTTGTCATATACATAATCCTTACACATAAAGCAATATATTACCCCATGACAGAGGTCTACAGCTAAATTGTGCTGTTTTGTTTCTGCATGTTTGTGAATATGTTTCTCAGTAAAGCAGCCAAAAAAGACACAGGAAAGACAGGAGTGTAGTCTGTTCATATGGGTACTACATACATGACAGATACACGACTTTGCCTTACGTTTCCTAGCTTCTGGGGTCCCACTCCATATGAAACGCTGATAAATCAACCTCAGGTTCTTCCGCCAGTTCTTAGCCACTTTAAAGCTCTCCACGTGAGAGCAGCCTGTAGGACCCTGACCAAACTCCACCTCCAGCAACCAGTCCCCTAAACCACCTGGATCCCCAGAGCCACCTAGGTCACTAAAACAGCCTTGTAGCCTCTGGGGCCTAGACCCCTGCTTGGATCTACGCCGCGGTCTGCGCCAGGGCTGGGGTCGGGTCAGAAGCGCAGGGGGAGGATGGGATGGAGGCTGGGGTGGGGCCGAGAGCCCAGGGGGTCCTCGGGAGCGGGCCCGGGGTTGGGGCCGAGGACGGGGCTTGCGGCGCGGGCAGAGGGGCGAGGAGCTGCTGTAACAGCGAGGGGGAGTTGAAGGGAACACGTTCTTATCGCCGCCGCTGTCATTCCAGGTCAAGTTCTCAGGAGGAGGTTTATGCTCTTGCAACGGCTCCAGCTTCATCTCCTCAGCTCCCTGGCCTGAACAAGCTTTTGCCGCCCCCACCGCCTCCTTCTCCATTTCCCCCGCCTTTTCAGCCGCCTCCTCGGGAGAGGCTCCTCCCCCACCTCCCGAGCTCCAGCAGACCAAAGAGCCGGAGGGCAAGTCCCGAACTTGGGCCATCAGCTCACCGCCCGGCCTGAGAAGAAGGGCGTCTGGAATGGAGCTGCGACTGTAGATGGAATGAGACAGGGATTTCTGTGAATGATCTGGCCAGCGTCATGGCCGCGGTGCGCCATTAGCGCCCCTGGGCCCCCTCCCACCCTGAGCTCAGCAAGAGGCCGCTGCGGGCTCCACCCCCTCCACTCTGGAGCTCTCAGAGCTGCTGTGGAGACCTAGGCGGTTACCTGGTTTAAAGGCGATCCGACCGTGCCAGGAGTGGGGTGGGGGAATAGGAGGCTGACAGAGGGAGGAAAACGGGGGTGGGGGTGGTACGGCCTGAGCTTTAGGGTGAAAACGGAATCTTCTTTAAAAAGGCGCCACCCTCTGCCTGCCTTTTCTGCGCCCTGCGCAGCCTCGCTTTAGTACAGCTTCCTCTGACGTTCTTCCTTTACATTCTTAAAAAACAAAAACCCAAAACCAAACCAAACCAAATCAAACAAAACAAACAAAAACCCAAAAACAAAAAAAAAATACAAAACAAACAAACAAACCAAAACCAAAACCAACGCCCCAAACAAACAAACAAAAAACTAAGGCCAACATTTTACCTTAAAAATGGCTAAAAGGGGAACATCTATGCAAAATGGGCTCAGGGAAAGAAACTATCCTCTTACTCCCACCTTACCTATGCTGCTGGGGCAGGGTGTGTTCCCCCCTTGCCCCTACCTTCAAGCTCACTTTTGGTCAGCCAAGCTCTCGCGCCCTCTCACGCTCTTTTCGCGCTTGTGTTCCTCCTCACACTTCGCTTCTTGTTTCAGTACCTTCATTCCCTATTCCTCGGAGAATTCGGACTCCTCACGCCCTCCACGTGTTCACCGCCCCTGTCTTCAGTATGCGACCCCCAAAGTCCCTGCCCTTTCTTTCCCGTCTCAATTCCTGCAACGGCCCTGGCCCCGCTGTTTGCTTAAAGGTCTGGGTTACCTTGGCCCACAGGCGCGTGATACAGAACGTCAGCAGCTGCTGCAGTAGAGGCGCTCCTCAGCCAACGTTCTCTCCTGACCTCTCAAGACTGTTCACAAGGGGGCCGCCCCTTGGCCCCTCCCCTCTCGACGTGTGGCCCCCAGCCCCGGACTGCTCTCCTGCAGTGATGAATGTTACCGCTGTCCTGCTTGGTCAGATCTCCTCCTGAAACAGATTCTACTGGAGGTAACCACAGTGACAGATACTAGAGAAAGCCCCTGAAATGGAAGTTCTGGTCTCACCTGGCTCCAGGCCAGCACTTCGCAGAAAAAAAGATTCATTGGAATGGGGGTTGGGTGGTTGCAAGGATGGCAACTCTCTGGCACAAATCCCTCAGGGACCCGTCAAAATCTGATCTCTGGGAGTTAAGTGGAGAGAGGAATATTATTCTGGAATGTGGTGACAGGAAGCATTAGTAGGAGCTTCAGATTCAGATAGGAGAGCCCAAGCACTCATTAGCTGTGTGAGCTCGGATAAAACACCTAACCTCCCTGAGCCTCGGTTGTGTCCTCTGTTAAATAAAAGTAGGAATAATAATCCTAACCTATTACGAACACTAAATCATAATATAGGTAAAGGATCTTTGTGGCACCTGTTTCTTTCACATCTGTTTCTCAGTTCTTAAAATCTGCCTGCAGCACAATGCATGGTACTTAGAGTAGAGAAAAAGACAACAGTTCTGTCTTTCCAAATTCTCTCAGAGTTATTGCTCAGTTCACCAGATTGTCCCTCCTAAACAGTTCATGTATAGGAACACCCACTCAACAAGTGTACATGGATCCCATAACTGTCTTACTGTGCCAGGTTTTGCTGAGAGAAATACAGAATAAAATGCTTTGTGTCCTCTGTGAGGACATAACCCAGGAGATTTTTCCTTCTCTTTAACAGACAGAGCATCCAAGGCCACAACACCCATGAATGCTGCTATCTGTAGGACTTCTTGCCCTTCCTGTCCAATCCCAAGGATGTTCCTGCTCATCATTGAATATGTTTAATGCTACATTTAATCTCACTGGAACAGTCATGCACCTCCTTTCTAAACCTCAGGATTAGGATTCAGTTCTCTCAGGCTCAGGGGTGGTATCATAGGTGCCTCCCCAAAATGAATGTCAGCAATTTTAGGACATCAAAGAGATTAAATAATCTATATGAATTTTCAGAGTGAGTAGAGATTATCATGATCTTGGGGAGAAAAACCACCATAACTGTCGTGTAGCCCAGAGTGACTATATGTTGTGAGGTTCAAATAAGAGTTAGTCTTCAGATAAATATGTTTGCAGGCACATTTGCCTCGGAGACAAGACAGCAATGCTCTTATACTTCCCCACCATTATTAGTTGTGTTTGTAAACTTAAGCAAGCTATGTATCATTTTTACAATTCAGTTTCCCTAAGTAAGAAAAGGGTTGGTTAGACCTGTTAGCTGTTCTTACCATGAATGTAGCAGAAACCCTAATGAGGTTTCCGATTCACAGATACTTGACTCCCAAGTCAGCTAATGACCACGTGGCTGACTGAATAGGCCACTGCTATTCTCATGGCTTTACCTGCCATAACTTCACACAGAGAGGGGAAGCTTACTGTTTTCAGGGTAGAACTTTCAGTTTCTCCGGATGTGACTAAGTTTTCATTAGAGGAACCTCAGAGTTGGGATGACCTATTTAAACCAATGTGACTTTCGGCAGATTAGTTTGTCTTCCTTTGGAGTTTATAAAAAACTTTCAGTAAACAATAATAATAACAAGGATAGCAGGTTTTTCCAACACTATGGAACTTGATTTTGTGTAATATTAGAGATCTTGACTTGGGATTTAGACAGATTGCACCAGAGGATGCAAGAGCACACATCAAGGAGGCAGTAGGTAAAAGAAGCAGAAATAAAGTCACCACTGAATACCCAGGAGGAGTTTGAGGGAAGCCAGGGTCAGAGAGAGGGAATGGCATGCCATCTTGCTGGTAAGTGGTTGAGTGGCACAGGAGAAGGTGAAGGCCTCTGGTGGCTTGAAGGGTAGTCCCTCCTACCTCCCTCACTTCCCTCCATCTGAATTACCTTTTGTCTAGTGTGTCCTCCCTTGGCAGAAATCTGGAGTGGAGGTAAAGAGAGAGCTTAGTGACCCTGTAAATCCCAGCAGTAGCCACCCTTTCCTGAAAAACATCCAGTCATCGCCCCCCACAAACTAGCCTGGTCTACCCAGACCAAGCCTTGTGATTCTAATCCACTTCTTGACAAGAAAACCCTGAGGGTTACGACAGGGAAGGGGACAGATCATCCGGATTCCATGAAGTAACCCCAGAGGTTCTGCCCCAATTCCATTCTCAGAATTGACATTGGTCTGGACCGATCTCCAAGGATCTGGTCTCCCTCCTGATTTAACCCTGTTTTATACCTAGCTCAACTGTTCCCTCTTCCAGGAGGCTTTCTCTGATCTCCCACATCTGGATGGCGTCCCTCAGAATACAGCAGCACTGCACAGACAGGGCCCTGCTGGGCCCAGCCTCTGTATGTATGTATGTATGTATGTATGTATGTATGTATTCTGTATGTATGTATTGAGAGAGAGCATGAGAGAGTATGGAGGGGAGAGGAATGGAGGGGGAGAGGCAGAGGAAGAGGGAGAGAGAATCTTAAGTAGGCTCCACACTGGTCTTGGAACCCAATGTCGGTCTCAGAGCCCAGTGCTGGGCTGGATCTCATGACCCTGAGATCATGACCTGAGCTGAAATCAAGAGTTGGATGCTTAACCAACTCAGCCACCCAGACGCCCCAGGACCCAGTCTCTCTCTCTGTCTCTCTCTTTCTTTTTTAAAAGATTTTATTTACTTATTAGAGAGAGAGAGAGCGTGAGACAGGAAAGGGTCAGAGGGAAAAGGGGACTCCCCAGTGTGGACTCGATCCTGGGACTCTGGGATCATGACCTGAGCTGAAGGCAGGCACTTAACTGACTGAGCTACCCAGGTACCCAGACACAGCCTCTCTTAAGGAGGGTCCTTTTTGGTCCCTAAGTTTGGACCCTGCCTCAGCCCCTCACCCTCTCCTAACCCTGTCCCTTTGTTATAAAGAGATCACCTAAAGAGAAAGTGGGTGTCCTGTGGAAGTGTAACTAGAAAACATGTTCAAATCTCAATCACTTACAAGTACCTAGAGGGAAACCTCTTTGGAACTATTGACTAATTTATGAAGGATTTTTTTTCCCCTAGGTAAAGGCATTTTGCTCAGCCATGGCTAAAAAAGACTTGCTTACTTCTGGGTTAACAGATGTAGATGGAAATGCTGACTGCTAGCTGTGTAACTACAGTGAGACCCAATAGTTTGTTTTCTGACAGTTAACCAGCTAATGCTGGTGCTGAATGTTGATGCTGGTGGTGTAGGGATCAGATTTTGAGAACCACTGTTTTGGGTTAATGTATAAAGAATCACAGGTCATGGCCATCTGGCCTTAGTAGAAGGAATATAACTATCATAATTTCAAAATAGCGATGAGCATAAAGGATACTTCAAGAAATGTGAAACAAATGTAATATGATATGAAAATCTTTATTGGTGACATTGTCACATATACTAATCATATTATTGTGGTTTCTTGCCTAGGTTAATAATTGAAGGACATGTTCAAATTAAGTTAAAGGTAAGTGAAAATAAAGGCATAGGTCTTTTCCCTGTTCATATGTACAGACCTCTCTGAATTCCATATCCTGACTGCTCTTGCTTTATAATGCCCTGAGTACTTTGTTTGTTTAGTGGGCACATTTGTTACAAACAAGTTATTAAGTGCATATTATGTGCTCTTCTCTCTACACCCATTAGAATGCATCCTCTCCCTTGTGGTGCAAAGTAGATATTGTTATCTACACTTTACAGATAGGAAAACTGAGGGATTATTTCACATTCACCCAAGATCACACAGAAGAGAATGGGGACTCTAGCCTTGGAGCCTCCAGAAATTTTGACACAGGGCTATATTCTCTCTCCTTATCGTTTATTTGCTTCAGCTCTTTGTGGTTTTTTTTTTTTTTTTAGTTTTTATTTAAATTCCAGTTAGTTAACATACAGTGTAATATTGGTTTTAGGTGTACAATTTAGTGATTTAACACTTACATAAAACTCCCAGTGCTCATCACAAAAAGTGCACTCCTTAATCCCCATGACCCATTTAACCCATCCCCCACACTCTTCCCCTCTAATAACCATCAGTTTGTTCTCTATAATTAAGAGTCTGTTTCTTGGTTTGCTGCTCTCTTTTTTTCCCCTATGATCACTCATGTTATTTCTTACATTCTACATATCAGTGAAATCGTATGGTATTTCTCTTTGGATGGTAGAATATAATTGGAACATGTGACTCAGTTCACTGTCTTTCCACACAATTTTTAGTAAGTTATTGAGTATCTGTGTGAGGGAGTAAAGAAACCACATTCACTGAAGAAGCCAACAGACTGCATGCTCCAGTAGGGTAGTGACGAAGATGCTAGAGCTATAACTGGAGGTCTGACTATGAAAAGACTCTTAAACAGGGGCTTGTCTGGGGGCTCAGCACAAGGGCATGAATGTGGGGTTGATATTCAGACATTACACAGATTAGGTGTCATACAAAACCCTGCTAAATGGGCATCCTATTGCAGTGATGTCTGAGAAACATTCATGGAGCTTATTGACTGCAGATTTGACCTGTCTCCTGGTAGCCAGTGCAGTTGTGCTTTCTGTTTTCTATGATACTCACTGCTTTAGAACAAGTCACTATTCCCCCATTATCCTTAAATTACATAATTGGTACTAGCACTTTGTACGTTAGCTTTTATATTGATTATTTTTTCTTCTAACTTCTTAGTTCCTTTTGAAACAAATCAAAAACATACAGAATCAAGAGACCACCAATTTTGGATAATATTCCAAGGTTGATGTTAAATAGAAGAGTCATGAGTCTTCTGAATATCTGGGATAGTAAAAGAGATATAAAGATGAATTGCTAAAAAAAAATGAACAGCTACCTGGCAATTCTCATATCATTATAAAAAAAGATAAGGTAGTCTATATTGTCTTTGAACAGTGCAAGGTACATTACAACAATATAAGTACATTAAAATCCACCAATTATATAATTTTAAGAAGGAGTGGTCTATTTTATGTTTTTAAATTGGTATTTTGAATGGATAATATGCACAAGGAAGAAAAATAAAAAATACAAAACTGTATATAATGAATATTTCTCTCCTTCTCCTGACCCCAGGAGAAGGGGTCATCCTTCATCCTGCCAGAGGCAACCACTATTCCTAGATTCATGCATATCCTTAGAGAAATATTTTGTGGAAATACAAACATAAATGGGTACTGTCTAGTTCTTTTTTAACACAAATGACATCAATAACATAAATATTGTACCTCCCAGTGTTCCTTAAACTAACAATATATCCTAGAAAACATTCCAAATAAGAACAAAGTGGATTACAAACTTGCAGTTGTATAGGATGTAAAAGTCTTGAGACCTAACGTACATGAAGAATATAGTCAATAATACCATATGAAATACTAAAATATTGCTAACAGTAGATTTAAGGGATTCCCATCACACACAGAACATGGTAATTATGTGAGGGAATAATGTGCTAAAAAGTTTGATTGTAATAATCATCTCAATACGTATATGTATATCAAACAATCATGTTCTTTGTATTAAATATATACAATGTTTAACAACATATTTAATAGTGCAGGATGAAAATTACAGGTATTATGGTTTATTTATTTTTATTTTTTTAGAAAGGGAGGGGTGGGGGCAGAGGAAGAGGTACAGAAAGAATATTAAGCAGGCTCCACACCCATCATGGACCCCAACACAGGGTTCAATCCCAACACACTGAAAACATGACCTGACTGAAATAGAGTTGGATGCCTAACCAACTGAGCCACCCAGGCACCCTGAAAATTAGAGTTTTAAAAATAAGATCATCAAGAGAAGACTTATTGGGCACCTGGCTGGATCAGCCAGTTAAGCTTCCCCTCCTGATTATGGTTTAGGTCATGATCTCATGGTCATATGAACGAACCCCAGGGTGGTGCTGCACTCTGCTGGGAGGCTGCTTGAGATTCTTTGCCTCTACCTCTCTTTCTGCCCCTCCCCACACTTGCAAGAGTTTGGTATAAATAAATAAAATCATTTAAAAAAGACAGATGACTTATATTCCCAAGGCTGCATAAAGTTTCTGACCTTGATAAATTTAACCATACCTTTATGTTAGATTTGTTGGTCATTTCCTTCTTTCTGTCACTGCAGTCATGCTGCAGAGAATACACTTGTACAGCATCATTTCACACATCTTTGTGTCTATCAGTGGGACAAATACCTGGAAATTTATTCAATAGCCATTCCCTAAGTGTTTCCTGGGTGCCAGGCTAGGGACTCGAGGCTCAGGATGGCAACATGCTTAAGTAGCACTCTCAAATCACATTGCACAAGGTGATGCAAAATGCATGATCACTATTGTAAACCTCAAATTATGGTTGTCAATATCAACAGTTAGGGGACAAAAGAGTCGCAGCAAATAGGAAAGGCTGTAATCCATGTGGTGTCCATTTGACACTAAAAGCACTGTCACCTTCAGCCTTAATTGTAAGGGCCACCATAAGAGTGCTATACTCTCCCCCCCACACAACCTTTTGCATCCAAATGTGAAAACCCGGACTTTTTATGTTCTAGAGAGAGGTTTTCCAGGACACAAGGATTTTAGTGCTAGAATTGGGATAGTCCTGAGCCAACCAGTCAGTTGGTAACCTTTCCACTGTTTCTCAGCATCTTCTTTTCTCCCTTTCCTTTTCGTTCCTTTCCTTTTCTTTCTCTTTTCTTTTCTTTTCCTTCCCTTTTCTTTTGCCTTGCCTTGCCTTGCCTTCTCTTCTCTTCCCTTCCTTTCTCTTCCCTTCCCTCCCCTTCCTTTCATTTCCCTTCCCTTCCTTCAACTTAACACTTCACCCACCCTGGGGGTTGAACGCAGGACCCTGAGATCAAGAGCCTCATGCTCTACTGACAGAGCCAACCAAGTGTCCCTACCCCTCTACTGTTTCAACTGGAAAAGCTCTGTAAAATTTTACTTAAAATATGAAATTTGGGGGGCACCTGGATGCCTCAGTGGGTTAAGCCTCTGCCTTGGCCCAGGTCGTGATCTCAGGGTCCTGGGATCGAGCCCTGCATGGGGCTCTCTGCTCGGCAGGGAGCCTGCTTCCCTTCCTCTCTCTCTGCCTGCCTCTCCTCTTACTTGTGATCTCTCTCTGTCAAATAAGTAAAATCTTTAAAAAATATGAAATTTGGAAGGGACACTATATGAAATAATTTATCAAACTTTATTATCTGTGCTTGAGAGAATGGAGTGAGTGAGACAATACTCAGATAAAACTGTATTGGAATTTGGAAAGATGTTACCAGTGTAAAGCTAGGGAGCAAGTCTGGGATTTTAGCCAACCTGTCAGATCATTTCCCAAATGTTTTACTTAGGTGAAAGGTCATCATGTTCAATGATCTCTGGCTGGTCCACAAAATGATGTAAAGTAAATGTGTGAAAGTCTTTTCCCAATAAACTTTATGTTTACCACCTTACTGCAAATAGCCAACAGAAAGAATTAACATTCTGAAAAACTAGACATTGAAATAATGAAAATAGGAAGAATATGTGGACCTCGGCAGGCTCCCTGTAGTGAGAAAGCTGCAAAAAAGCTTAGAAATCATATCAAGCAATGTGTATACACTTTAGTAGAAGTTGGCTGTCAAGCTACATCTTCTATTTTGTGTTAAAAAGTTTTATCATCAGTAGGTTATTCAAGGGATAAAAAGGGAGTATATTTAAAATTTCCATTTCTATACTGATGCATGTGTTGATTTAAATGACTATACCATTTGTAAATTATTTTTTAATATTACCTTTGCATGTGTGTGGCCTCAAGGTTTCTTTCTCAGGCAGGCTTTCATTTAGAGGTGAAAAGGGTTCTGGAAATCAGGATAGATTCTCTGCAGCTCTCAGTTGCTTCCCTGATTCTTCATCAGGATTTATCCTATTGCAGCTCCATTTTTAATGGTCTTGAGTGCCCAGGAGCATGGGGTTGGCCCACTCTATGAGCTGGATGGTAAAAAGGGCAAGTAACTCCAGCATTGAGTGGTGACCCAGACCATTCTCTTTCCCTCTCCTCCTGCCAGCCCCCATCTCACAGTTTGCCAGCGATTGAGACTTGGGGCTCCTTCTGTCTGCCTTCAGAGACAATCAGACCTATGGAGATCAGATGCTCTGGGTTTTCAGGGACAGGTGTGATTACATCTAATTTTGTCATTTTGAAAAGCACAAAAAGGTCAAGGGGAGGGGGAAAAAAAAGCAAACCACAGTCTGATTAGTATGTGGGCAAATGTGATTCAATTTTTATACCCTTATGAGGATTCATACGGCTACGTTCACAAATCAAAGTCAAGTAAAAAAAAATGAGGACAGAAAATCCTATTTATGGTATGATCTTAGCCATCTAAAACATGCATATGCACAGACTACAAGAGGGGAGCAAATATATTGCAATACAAACAGTGGAGGTTTTTGCTGATGAGGTAACATTTGACTTTCTTTCCTCTTTCTTTGTTTCCACAAATTGTTGTCATGTGCCTATGTTATATGTTCAATAAAAGATAAGAAAATCATAACAGCTTCTTTCAAAGCACATTTCTCTATTTTTGTTTTTAAAATATAGTTTCTGTAGAATGGGACAGCTTCTCACCTCCCCTTTCCAGCAAGAACCCATCTCATGTACACACAGGCCCATGCCCATGCACACGCACACATACCCACCCACACACATATGGGAACTTGTCTCAGTTAGCATCCTGTTCTACCACCAGCACAGCAATGAACAGAGGTACGATACTTGGTGGAGAACTGTGGAAAAATTGCCACCCCCTGTCCCAGGGTAATGGATCCCCAGAGCCAGAAGATCCCCTAGGCACAGGTTCCTAAAGAGTGCAAGATTCCCTTGCTATATTGCTGTTGCATTGCAGATGGTGTTGACTTTGGTTAAGAGATGTGTCCTTGGTTCTAACCCCTAAAAACCTCTCTGTACCTCAGTTATTTTCTCTACCAAGCTTACATATAAGAGAGTTAATAATTCCTGTCACCCGGTCTCTTTTAGGTAAGAAAATTTCAAGCATACCACCCTCAGTATTCTTACCAGCTGTGCATATTATTGCATACAAAATTTCTTTACATGTCCTTCAACGAGATTAGAAAAAGAAGCGATTTCTCTAAAATAAAATGTGTTTAAGAAATCAAGAAGACACCCCCTCCTTTCAGAGTTCTTTCTCTGGGCAAATAAACATTGTTTAAAATTGTAGAGCTATTCCCAGCACCATTTGTTTAAGGATGGCGTATATCTGCCAGAATCTGCAGTTGCCACGATGTCTATAAATATGTGACTGATATTTCATGGGCATTTTTCATATTTCATTTCCCACGACTGTGACTATTACTTATTTTTTTGTCCCTCATCTCTTACCCCTCCACGTTACCCTCAGCAATCCAAGCGTTTCATTTTTTATTTTTAACTTTTTACTATGGAAAATTGCAAACACATAAAAGCAGAAAGAATAGTACAATGCACTCCATGTGCCCATTAAGTTCAAGAGTCATCAACTTCAACAATCATTAACTTTCTTCAATTCTTGTTTCATCTATCCCCCATCATACTTAAACAAAAAAAGTTGTTTTGTTTTGCTTCTTTGGAGTACTGTTAAGAAAAATGTGGACATCAATTCATTCAGAAATATACTTTAATAGATAAGGACCAGTTTCAGCAGAACCACAGCACAACACCATACCCAAGAAATTACCAAGCCTGACATAACACCATCTCTTACCCAATAACTTTTGCATTTCCCCAATTGTCTCATCAGACTTGTATTTATACATGAGTTATGCATTTATACACTTTGTTTGCTCAAATTAGGGTCTGAAAAGTCCCACACTTTGCATATGGTTAATATGTGGCCTAGTCTTTTAATGTTTTACATTTCCCCCTCATCTTGTCCATGCCATGTATTTGTTGAAGAACATATAAGCTGCTCACTTTCTTGCCAGGACTGGAGAAACAAGGGGGTCCTGGCTTAGAAGCCCAGCTGGGGCATAATGACAGTCATAGTATTCCTGGTCCTTGGGCCAGAGGGTCGGGTCTGGGCATGTTTAGGGTCATTCCTTCCTTCTTTTTTTCTACTAGAAAAAAAAAATGCTTCATTAAACTGCTTAATATGTGTTACTTTCATAGTGGAAAAATAGGGATGTAAGTAAAAACAAAGGACCCTTAATCAGACCATGTGCCCTGGTTTTTATTGTCATTGTGGAATGGGTACATATTCCACATTCCATTTATAGGAATTAGGGGCTCATCTCTCCCCATCAGTTTTGGACCCACAGACATACACCTCAGTTCTGGGAACTGTCTCAGGCAGTTACTTTCCATCCTTACAACTAGCACACTGGAAGAAGAGTGGTAAATCTTGGCAGGATCCTTGAAAAGGTTGCTCTCCTCTGCCCCAAAGGGAAGATTCTTAAACATGGCCATGCGTATCCCCAGGAAATAAAAGACCCTTGGACCCACTCCATTCAGATCTTACTAGGTTCTCCAAGGAACAGTAGTAGAAATTGGAGACTAGTGTATCAGCTACCATGTTCACTTCTGCGTGAACTGCCATTACCTCTTGTTTTATATGCAAGAAAGGAGCAGTCCCACCTTGACACTTCTTATCTAAGTAGGATCAGTAGAGGTAAGAGAGGCCAGGGGTAGTGTGCATGATGGTCTCACCATCTTCTGCTCACAGGGTTGAATAAGCTCCGGAAGCAAAGTTGTATAATGGCAATACTCGTTTGAAACAATAAATGTAAGTATTTGCCATTATTCTTGCAAAAATAGTTCACTTTCCAGTAGTCGTAATGGTCCTGGTGTGGGGAAAAGTGTACATATGCCCTTGAGGAAAAGGATGGTATGATACAGGAGAATTAGGTCCCTGACTCTTACAAGAAGCAAATGAAAGTGTTTCTTTCTCTGAAGAAGTGAGGGAAGGGGAGGTGAGTGAAGGAGAGAGGGAAGTAAGGATGGAGGGAAGGAGAGAGGGAGGGAGTGAGAGAGAGTGACAGAGAGAGAGAGAGAGAGAGAGAGATAATAATAATATTAGTTAGATATGTGTGTCCTACCTTCTTCTGAAAAATCCCATAAGTGGTGGTATTAGATGGGCAGGAGAGCTGGATATAGAGGCAGCATGTGCCAACAACACGGGAGCCAGCATGAGTGTTGGAAGACAAAAGTTTTATTGTAGTCTCTGAAGACACTTCACTCAGAGTGGATATGGAGAGATCAGACCCATGCGTACACTTCTAAAACTTCCTCAGCTCCCATTTGCTTTGGAAGAGATTAAGACTATTTCACCAGCCTTCTGGAAGGGGACAGAAGACAGCTGAACGTTGTTGAACACATCAGAGTGACTCTAACTGAGGTGAGGGGATCTTGGAGCACATTGGTTTACAAAGTGGGGTGTGTACACGTATGAGGTGGGTAAGAAGAGCATGGAGGTATGGAAAGGAAACACTAGAAATTCTAGGCATATTTATTTTTATCACATCTTTTAAAATTTCTAATTTTAAAGTATATTTTATGATGAGCATTGCATACTAATATAGTGTTACCAGTATATAATCTGTAAATTAATAAATAACACACGTGTTGGAGGTATGTGCTGAACATCTCATCACAGGTGCATGTATTACATTCTCGGGGCTGCGTAACAAATTACCACAGATTGTGTAGTTGAGAGCAGCAGAAATGTGTTCTCTCACAGTCGTGGAGGTACAAGTCTCAGGTGAAGTGTCAGCAGGGCCATGCTCCCTCTGAAGCCTCTAGGGAAAGATCCCTCCTTGCTTCTCCCTAGCCTCTGAAAGGTTGCAGCAATCCTGGTTCTTCCTTGGCTTGTAGACACATCACTCCAATCAGTGCCGCCATCCTTTGTTTGTTTGTTTGCTTGCTTTTATTTTATTTTATTTATTTTTTAATTTTCTCAGTGTTCCAAGATTCATTGTTTATGCACCACACCCAGTGCCCTCCTTAATACCCCCACTGGGCTCACCCCCTCCCTTCCAAAACCCTCAGTTTGTTTCTCAGAGTCCACAGTCTCTCATGGTTCATCTCCCCCACTGATTTCCCCCAATTCCCTTTTCCTTTCCTTCTCCTGATGTCCTCCATGTTATTCACAAGTAAGTGAAACCATATGATAATTGACTTTCTCTGCTTGACTTATTTCACTCAGCATAATCTCCTCCAGTCCTGTCCATGTTAATACAAAAGTTGGGTATTCATCATTTCTGATGGAGGTGTAATATTCCATTGTATATATGAACCATATCTTCTCTATCCATTCGTCTGTTGAAGGGCACCTTGGCTCTTTCCACAGTTTGGCGATTGTGGCCATTGCTGCTATGAACATCGGGGTACATATGTCTGCCTCCATCCTTGCATGGTGTGCTCCTCCATGTGAGTCTGTGTCTCTGCGTATTCCTTATTTTTTTTTTTATGAAAACAGCAGTCATACTGGGTTTAAGGTCCACCCTAAGCCAATATGGCCTTATCTTAACTAATTACATCCGCAAAGACCCTGTTTCCAAATAAAGTCACAATCTAAGGTAGACATGCATCTTGGGGGCATGCTATTCAACCTAGTACACAGTGTGTAATGAGAAATGGTGAGAGACCATTGTGGTAGTGAATGTCATACTGGGCACCCACATGGAGTCAACTTTGGGTTGCAACCAAATCTCAAGGAGATCCATAAGTTTGGCAAGAGGAAAGTCCAGTAAGGAAGCAGTATTCGAGTTACATCACCACATAATCAGAATCCAAAGAATAGCACTCAGAGTGAGGGCACTTCTGTACGGCCACTACCATGACATCACTTAAGCCACACTCTGTCCTTCAATCCACGACACTACTGAATAGAGGAGAAGAAGTAAGTAGAAGTTATAATTGACTCAATAATTACCCGAAACGAAGAAGCCAAACTGGAAGAGCCTGAAGAGTCTTTAATCATGAAATGTAAGAGGTCTACCCATCCACCTTTAGTATCCATTGGAGTGTGTACTGCAAAAGCAGGATTAGTTATGGAAAACAAGTAAGTCGTTTTGTCTTTGCACAGCAGAGCATACTGTATTAAATTTTGAGATTCTGTTCACAGACAGTCTGTGTAAATGTGCTTCCCTGTCAATTTATGGTGCCTATATCCCTCTAGTGGTTTTAAACTTCACCTAAAATCTGGCATATCCCATATTAATAATGATGGAGGGCAGTACCACTTAATATTTGAGAGCAAAGTACATATTTTGGACTTGGAGGGTCCTGGTTTCAAATCTTCATTCTGCCACTTAGTAGAAACCTTGCATGGCCCCTTATAAGCTACCTAACCTCTCTGAATTCCCAGATATCTCATTTGGAAAATGGATTATAAACCCTATCATATAGTGTTGTGGTGAGGGTGAAGTTACATGATATAGGTAATATAAATACATGCCTAGAATGTAATAGATGCTCAATTAGCATGAGCTGTTACTATGAATTACATCCCCTCCTCAATCAGAAGTTTGCCCCAGGATCAGGGGGAGAATCCTATACCATCTTCAGAGCTTCGTAACAACTCTTAGGGCTTTGCTATTGCACAATTTACCTTTAACTTAATGATTCATTGCACATATCTCCTAAGCTTCCATGGTCTTCATATTTTTTCCCTTTGTTTATTTTTTTAATTTTTTAAAAAATTTTTATTAACATATAATGTATTATTAGCCCCAGGGGTACAGGTCTGTGAATCGCCAGGTTTACACTTCACAGCACTCACCATAGCACATACCTTCCCCAATGTCCATAACACAACCACCCTCTCCCTACCCCCCTCTCCCCAGCAACCCTCAGTTTGTTTTGTGAGATTAAGAGTTTCTTTTTTTTTTTTTTAAGATTTTGTTTATTTATTTGACAGACAGAGATCACAAGTAGGCAGAGAGTCAGGTGGCGGGGATGGGGGTCGGGGGGGGCGGAGGAAGAAGCAGGCTTCCCGCCTAGCAGAGAGCCCGATGCGGGGCTCGATCCCAGGGCCCCGAGATCGTGACCTGAGCCGAAGGCAGAGGCTTTAACCCACTGAGCCACCCAGGCACCCCTGATTAAGACTTTCTTATGGTTTGTCTCCCTCCCGATCCCATCTTGTTACATTTATTCCTTTCCTGCCCCCCAAACCCCCCATGTTGCCTCTCAACTTCCTCATATCAGGGAGATCATATGATAATTGTCTTTCTCTGATTGACTTATTTTGCTAAGCATAATACCCTCTAGTTCCATCCATGTCATCACAAATGGCAAGATTTCATTTCTTTTGATGGCTGCATAGTATTCCATCGTATATATATATACCACATATTCTTTATCCACTCATTTGTTGATGGACATCTAGCTTCTTTCCATAGTTTGGCTATTGTGGACATTGCTGCTATAAACATTCCGGTGCACATGCCCCTTCGGATCACTACATTTGTATCTTTAGGGTAAATACCCAGTACTGCGATTGCTGGGTCGTTGGGTAGCTCTATTTTCAACTTTTTGAGGAACCTCCATGCTGTTTTCCAGAGTGGTTACATCAGCTTGCATTCCCACGTGGTCTTCATATGTTAAAGTAATTCTGTATCTTTTATTTAAAGATGAGTGAAGTAATATTCTTCTGTCAGCTGATTTCTTTGTGAGAGTACCTCACTGACTTGAAAGTGTTCATCACACTATTATTGACATTATTTTCCACTAGATTCTCAAAAATTTTACTTCACTCATATACCCAATATTTTTTGAATGTTTAATATGCACGAGGTACCATTCCAGGCACCGGGGATATACCAGCCAATGGAGCTAACACACAATCAAAATCCTGATCCCATGAAGCTTGCATTCCAGTAAAAACACAGTGGGAAATTGGACTAAACCTCTGGCCACAGACACTGCTGCAATTTCCAGAGAAATCAGACAAGACAGAGGAGTTTTGTTCTGTTTTGTTTTGTTTTCCACCTCAGTGGGAATGTGACCAGCTCCGTAAGTACAGTTTGCTATGTGTTATTATGTTTAGCAATGATAAGAATCATAATATCTGGTAGCCATTTGTATGTCTTCATTGGAGAAGTGTCTGTTCATATCTTCTGCCCATTTTTTAATATGATTATCTGTTTTGTGTGTGTTGAGTTTGAGGAGTTCTTTATAGATCCTGGATATCAACCTTTTATCTGTACTGTCATTTGCAAATATCTTCTCCCATTCCGTGGGTTGCCTCTTTGTTTTGATGACTGTTTCTTTTGCTGTGCAGAAGCTTTTTATCTTGATGAAGTCCCAGAAGTTCATCTTTGCCTTTGTTTCCTTCGCCTTTGGAGACATATCTTGAAAGAAGTTGCTATGGCTGATATCAAAGAGGTTACTCCCTATGTTCTCCTCGAGGATTCTGATGGATTCCTGTCTCACGTTGAGGTCTTTTATCCATTTCGAGTTTATCTTTGTGTACGGTGTAAGAGAATGGTCAAGTTTCATTCTTCTACATATAGCTGTCCAGTTTTCCCAGCACCATTTATTGAAGAGACTGTCTTTTTTCCACTGGATATTTTTTCCTGTTTTGTCAAAGATTATTTGACCATAGAGTTGAGGGTCCATATCTGGGCTCTCTACTCTGTTCCACTGGTCCATGTGTCTGTTTTTATGCCAGTACCATGCTGTCTTGGTGATCACAGCTTTGTAGTAAAGCTTGAAATCAGGTAACGTGATGCCACCAGTTTTATTTTTGTTTTTCAACATTTCCTTAGCAATTCGGGGTCTCTTCTGATTCCATACAAATTTTAGTATTATTTGCTCCAGCTCTTTGAAAAATACTGGTGGAATTTTGATCGGAATGGCATTAAAAGTATAGATTGCTCTGGGCAGTATAGACATTTTAACGATGTTTATTCTTCCCATCCAAGAGCATGGAATGGTCTTCCATCTTTTTGTGTCTTCTTCAATTTCTTTTAGGAGTGTTCTGTAGTTCCTCGAGTACAGATCTTTAACCTCTTTGGTTAGGTTTATTCCGAGGTATCTTATGGTTTTTGGTGCTATAGTAAATGGAATCGATTCTCTAATTTGCCTTTCTGTATTTTCATTGTTAGTGTATAAGAAAGCCACTGATTTCTGGACATTGACTTTGTATCCTGCTACATTACTGAATTGCTGTATGAGTTCTAGTAGTTTGGAGGTGGAGTCTTTCGGGTTTTCCATATAAAGAATCATGTCATCTGCGAAGAGAGAGAGTTTGACTTCTTCCTTGCCAATTTGGATACCTTTTATTTCTCTTTGTTGTCTGATTGCTGTTGCTAGGACTTCTAATACTATGTTGAACAAGAGTGGTGAGAGTGGGCATCCTTGTCGTGTTCCTGATCTCAATGGGAAGGCTGCAAGCTTTTTCCCATTGAGGATGATATTTGCTGTGGGTTTTTCATAGATAGATTTGATGAAGTTCAGGAATGTTCCCTCTATCCCTATACTTTGAAGCGTTTTAATCAGGAACGGATGCTGGATTTTGTCAAAAGCTTTTTCTGCATCAATGGAGAGGATCATGTGGTTTTTCTCTCTTCTCTTATTGATTTGTTCTATCACATTGATTGATTCGCGAATGTTGAACCATCCTTGTAACCCAGGGATGAATCCTACCTGGTCATGGTGGATAATCTTTTTAATGTGCTGTTGGATCCTGTTTGCTAGGATCTTGTTGAGAATCTTAGCATCCATATTCATCAGTGATATCGGTCTGAAATTCTCCTTTTTGGTAGGGTCTTTGCCTGGTTTGGGGATCAGGGTGATGCTGGCTTCATAAAAAGAGTCTGGAAGTTTTCCTTCTGCTTCAATTTTTTGAAACAGCTTCAGGAGAATAGGTATTATTTCTTCTTTGAAAGTTTGATAGAATTCCCCAGGGAATCCGTCAGGTCCTGGGCTCTTGTTTTTTGGGAGGTTTTTGATCACTGCTTCAATCTCGTTACTAGATATCGGTCTATTCAGGTTGTCAATTTCTTCCTGGTTCAGTTTTGGGAGTTTATAGTTTTCCAGGAATGCATCCATTTCATCTAGGTTGCTTAGCTTATTGGCATATAACTGTTGATAATAGCTTCTGATGATTGTTTCTACTTCCTTGGTGTTAGTTGTGATCTCTCCCTTTTCATTCATAATTTTATTAATTTGGGCTTTCTCTCTTTTCTTTTGGATTAGTGTGGCCAATGGTTTATCGATCTTATTGATTCTTTCAAAAAACCAGCTTCTAGTTTCGTTGATACGTTCTACTGTATCTCTGGTTTCTACCTCGTTGATCTCTGCTCTAATCTTGATTATTTCCCTTCTTACGTGTGGAGTTGGTTTGATTTGTTGTTGATTCTCCAGTTCTTTAAGGTGTAGAGACAGCTGGTGTATTCTGGATTTTTCAGTTTTTTTGAGGGAGGCTTGGATGGCTATGAATTTCCCCCTTAGGACCGCCTTTGCTGTATCCCATAGGTTTTGGAGTGAAGTGTCTTCGTTCTCATTGGTTTCCATAAATTGTTTAAGTTCTTCTTTGATCTCCTGGTTGATCCAAGCATTCTTAAGCAAGGTGGTCTTTAGCTTCCAGGTATTTGAGTTCCTTCTGAACTTTTCCTTGTGATTGAGCTCCAGTTTCAAAGCATTGTGATCTGAGAATATGCAGGGAATCATCTCAGACACATGAAAAAATGTTCATCATCACTAGCCATCAGGGAGATTCAAATCAAAACCACATTGAGATACCACCTTACACCAGTTAGAATGGCCAAAATTAGCAAGACAGGAAACAACGTGTGTTGGAGAGGATGTGGAGAAAGGGGAACCCTCTTACACTGTTGGTGGGAATGCAAACTGGTGCAGCCACTTTGGAGAACAGTGTGGAGATTCCTCAGGAAATTAAAAATAGATCTTCCCTATGACCCTGCAATTGCACTGCTGGGTATTTACCCCAAAGATACAGATGTAGTGAAAAGAAGGGCCATCTGTACCCCAATGTTTATAGCAGCAATAGCCACGGTCGCCAAACTGTGGAAAGAACCAAGATGCCCTTCAACGGATGAATGGATAAGGAAGATGTGGTCCATATACACTATGGAGTATTATGCCTCCATCAGAAAGGACGAATACCCAACTTTTGTAGCAACATGGACAGGACTGGAAGAGATTATGCTGAGTGAAATAAGTCAAACAGAGAAAGTCAAGTATCATATGGTTTCACTTATTGGTGGAGCATAACAAATAATATAGAGGACAAGGGTAGATGGAGAGGAGAAGGGAGTTGAGGGAAATTGGAAGGGGAGGTGGACCATGAGAGACTGTGGACTCTGAAAAACAACCTGAGGGTTTTGAAGGGGCGGGGTGGGAGGGTGGGGGAACCAGGTGGTGGGTATTAGGGAGGGCACAGATTGCATGGAGCACTGGGTGTGGTGAAAAAACAATGAATACTGTTACGCTGAAAATAAATAAAAAATTAAAAAAAAAAAGAATCATAATATCTGCTTAGACCCTCCTTGCACTATACAAATCAGTTGCATACTCTGTACCTCATTTAATTTTCCTAACCATCCTGTTGAGTAGGTATTATCATTGTAATAGCCACTTTACTATTGAGGATGCTGAGACTCAAAGAAATGAAAGTCTTTGTCCACTGTCACACAACCCAGTGAAAGTGAGGAAGTCAAACCTTCTGATTCCAAATCCCATTCTTTCCCCAGGGGTGTATGTAGTACACAAGCAGCCCCAACCCTGAAGACTGAGAATATGAATGATCATATACCGGGATGTGCAGGGCAGGGTGTGTGTGTGTGTAGGGGGGGAGGTGTGAGTTGATGGGGGCCAGGGGAGAGTGTTTATCAAAGGATGAAAAGCAGTTGCCTCAGTGCAATGAGGCATGTTTCCACAGCCCTGGGGGTTCCCACCCATAACCAAGGAGTTAGTACCATGCTTGATGGCCTGCTGGTTAACTCCACCAGCCCAAGGATGAATGACCCACATCCTCCCTTCCCAAGCATCACAACGTCTGACCCACCCAAGTCTTACTTTTGCTGTGCATGAGACCTCACTGGCAGCAAGGTCCACACTCTTGATCATCTGAGACAGGGACAGATAGTCATTTCCTATCCATATCCTTATTAAAAGATAAGTATTCTCTATAGACGGCCAGAACTGGGGCGGGGTTGGGAGGTAGATATGAGGAAAGATCTCACAGAAACCAGTCCACTCCTGAATTCTCTGCTTTAGCAGGGAGACAAACAGCCCCTGGGTTTGCTACCACTTTTGATGTCCAAAAGCCATGAGCATGACTTTTGGCTGGTAATTCCTCCCCGCAACAAAGCAGGACAGAGTAAGGTGCAGTGGAAGAGGAAGGCTACTGCAGACCGTGGGTTCTTGGAGTGATAAATATGGCACATCCCACTAGTTCCCGCATTGATTTCCTAGCTCCACTTTGGCACCAACTGTACTCATGGAACTGTTTTCAGTATACATGTGGGAACACGGATGCTGATGTAGACAGACTGTGGGCTACTTCGAGGGAAACCCTAGCATAGTGGTCTAACTGGGTTCCTGCTCTAGGTACATAGCTTCTTCTACTCTCCTGGCATGCCGACTTCTGACAATTTTCTTAAAACTGATAATTCAGAGGTTTGTTTTGTTTGTTTGTCTGTTTTTTTCTCTTCAGAATCTAATTGCTGATTTTATTCTCACATAATCTCATCACTGATCCACACACTTCTTGTCAGGACCGGAGAGGCTCATGGTTCCTGATTACAAGCCTGGCTGGAGAATATTGGGAGTCACAGTTTTCCTGGTCCTTGGAAATCAGGGTCTGGCCAGAGCAGCCCCACTCCTGGCTGCTGGAGCTCTTGTGCCCTGCCCTGTGGGAGTCTACTGACCGAGGGTGGAAGGTTTTGGGGCCATCAGCCGCATAGTGTAGAGGAATGAAGGGCAGCATGAACTCAGTGACCAGGGCCCTGAGTTGAGGCCCTCTGCTGTTGATGTTCTTCAAGAGTTTTCAGTCTAAGTATCTGTTAGCTAAGTGTCCCAAGCCTCATATCAAAGGTCATCATGCCATGGGCTGAGGTTTTCTCAGGGAATCATTCTGATTTTACAGAGCTGGAGGGTAAAAGGGGGTGCTGGGAGACCCCTTGGGAGTTCTGAGGTAATCTTTGCTATGTTGGCAGCTCTGGGTCACAGGGTAGGATTCCACTGCCATGCCTCCCTCACTCATCTTTTTCCTCCCAGATAGCTGTCTACGCTTTGCCTGCTGATCTCCTATTCCCTGACCTGGCATGCAGGTTGTTTGTACCCCTTCATCACCCTCTGCACCTGTGTACTCTGTCTTCTTCTTTCTGAGGCAAGATTCTTGAGACTAGTGATTGGAGGGAACAGCGGGTATATCTTCTTTCTCTTCACAGCTACATCCCAAGAGGGTCATGACAGCAGGGAGGGAGGCCTCACAGCAGGGAGAAAAATCAGGGAACAGTGAACAGAAGGAGCTGAGAAGCAGGTTGCCATGTCTCTGTCCTTTGAAGCTATCCAGGCTGGGTGCTAAGAACTGGGTTCGTCTGTGACCCAGGGCTTCAGGGAGGATGTAGGTGCCACCTACCTACAGTAACCATTGCTCAGGACCTGAAACCATACTGCCCACCCTCAACTTTGCCCCCCACCATTTCTGTGGAAGATGTGTGAGTGGGCGTGTGTGTGTGTGTGTGTGTGTGTGTGTGTGAAAGAGAGAGAGAATATGTGAGAGGGCATGTTGTGTGCGTGTTTATGTATGTGAGAGAGAGCATGCTTGTGTGTCTCTGTGCGTGCTTGTGTGTGTGTGAGAATGAGAGACAGGCAGATAGACAGAGAGAAAGAGATCTGACAGAGACTGTCAGATCACTAGCTTCACATCTATGCATTGTACGCCTGGGATGAGGGAAGAACCAGAGGCTTGGAAATACATCTTTAGCTTTCTTTCTTTCTTGAAATTTGGACAGTTTTAGTAGACATAACTTGTTTCTTCTCATGTGTATGTATGTGTGCATGCATGTTTGTCTTAGTGAGTATACTTGCTTTTGTAATGTGTGTTTGTTTCCCTGTGTGTGTGTGTGTGTGTGTGTGTGTGTGTGTGCCTGCGTGCAATTATGTGTGTTTCTGGGCATCATATTCCACTCTGAGATTTCTTTTCTCAGTGTATATGCACATTTATATGCTTGTGTACGTGCATGTGGCATGTGTGACTGTAAGGTGCCTGTGAATTTTTAGATATGTTTGTCGGTGTGGAAGTATACGTGGTGTGTTTGTGGGTTGTGCATATGGCAAGAATGTACATATGGCACCTGATTGTGTTTACCTAGGTGTGTGTCTGCCCACCTGGGAATGTAAGTAAGCCTATGAGCACACACTCAGAAGTGAAGATTGGGATGGTGTCCCATCTAGGAGAGTCTGAACATGTGTGAGTCAGCTGTCTGCGGGTATGGGAGTATGTGAGCGTACCTTTAGGGAGAGGTGGTTGCGCTTCTGTATGACGTGGGAGGGGAGGTGGAGTTGTCACCTGCTGGGGGGAAGGGTGGCTTACTTTATCACTTTTGGGACCCAGGACATGTCTGTCAGAACTCCTCAGTCAATGAGCTGAGAATGAGAGCTGAGGCTGCTGAATACAGGAAGGGACATCAGAGAGGTCAGGAGGGTCAGAGGAACATACAGAAATAAGAGTAGTCAGGCAGACTTCAAGGACCGGGAGCACAGAGCAACCATGTCAAGAGCAAACTTGAGGGTGGCAGAAGAGCCCATGGTATCCTGGCTTCTGAGAGCTGTCTCAGGGACAGGGGTGAGGTGTGCAGCCCCGATGAAAGATCAGACATGGGCAGTAAATAGCAGGAAGATGTGCTGTATGTAGCCAAGGTAGAGCATGGGGGGCAGGGTGGGCCCTGCCAGACAGCAGAAAAGGAAACAGGTTCTCAGAGAAAGGAGACCCCATGGCAGGTTGGGCTGTGTTGCCTCTTTCCACTTACCTCAGCCTGAGAGTCACACTGGCATGGACTTGCACCAAGACAAAACCCCAGATCTGCGTGGCTGAGATGACACAGATGATGGCTGATGACAGGCTAAGGGATATGTGGGCCGAGTCTGATGCTCAGCCATGGGACAAAGAGCAGTTCTATCCTGATGTTTGGGGGTATTACTTTGCTTATTGTTTGGTCTTAGTATAATTCCTCAAGGAAAAGTCTAAATTTGTCCTGTATGACCTGGGGAGCAAGGAGATTCATTCCTACACAACAAGGGTGGGGAGACCAGAGTTCTGGAACAGCCAGCTCCTCTGAACTGTCTCAGGTGCACAAAGAGAGGGGCAGCTGTGATAACTGTTCATTCCCCAGTAGGCAGTTCCTCCTCAGCAATGCATTAATTATGCATGTGTGGGAACACATGCACATGCCTGTGTGTGCGTGTGCATGCTATAGATTGTCCAGATCAGGGTTTTAGAGTTTCCAACTGCTAAGTGCCTTGTGTTGGAGATTGGGGACTTGTTTTCAGATAACCTTGATTGGAGGGTAGGAGGTGAGGGGGACTGGTATTTGGGGAAAGGCAGTGTGGGTTTGGCAGAGCTGCTTCAGAGTTCACATTTGATACAGAGGTAGGAACAGGACCACATCATGCACCTCCACAGAGAATGCAGCTCAGCCCTGGCACCTGGGCCCTGGCAGCTGTGTGAGCTCCCTGGGAGCAATGTCAACATCATGAGGGGCATCATCTTACCTGGAGGTTATACTGCAGTTCTCTCAGAGGACTTCAAGATTGCTTGTTGGAGACTATAGTGAACAGATAGGTCTTGATAGCAATTTGTGTCACTCTTCTGGGACTCCCAGGCACAATAACGGGGATTCTTTGCCAAGAGGGCGGATGGGGTCAGCAGTGATAATAGAGGGGGCTCTGAGTCATGTTACTTGTTTGTATTGATATGCAGAAAACTGGTATAAATGTTTATAAGTATGTGTGTATAGCATGATGTTTATATAATTATATATATGCATATATATATGTGTGTAAATAATATCTCTAGTTGTTAGAATTTTTATCCTATTCATTATTATTATCATCAGTATCATCTTCCTGACTATGCATTGAAAGTATACCCACAAATGTTAGCACAGGTAACTTCTGGGTGGTGGGGTTAAAGCTAAATATTTCCCAAACTCTTGATACCTTCAGGACTGGCAGAAATGTGTGCAATGAGCCTGCAGCTTTCCTACAATCATAAAATACAAAAAGCTACAAAGTAAGTTCCATCCTTCCTTGACCGTCAAGGCCCAGCGAAGTCTTGACCACTGAGATATCTTCTTTTTGAACTCCTGTACTCCTTCTTGGGCAAACAACTCTCTTGACACTCCGTCAGCAATCGAATCACTTGGTATTTCTTCTTCTTTTTACTTGTGATTTCTTGTTATTTAATCTCCTTCATGATAAGGACCATATTTTGTAATAATTCCCTTGCCATAGCAACCACTGATTGGATGTCTCTGATGGGCCAGGCACTGTGCCACAACTGAAGGGATGAACGTGCAGTCCGTGGACGCTTGCTGCTTTGCAAAAGTGTGTTACCGATCTGTGGTAAGTACATAATTTGAGAGTACATGTTTAGAAAGTTCTTATAGCATCATTGCATTTATGATGGCAAGAGTCTCTATGATGTTAACAAAAATCAGGGCTTGTATTTTGTGTGTCTTTGCTATTTTTCTTCTTTCTATTAACTTACTTTCCTTGTGTTATACAAATGTATTGATCCATGAGTGACTGACTTGGGGTAAAAGAAAATACTCATCCTTCACCACGGACAGTCTGAGAAGCAGCAGTCTAGGAGTTTTGTGAAGATCATCAGGTGATTTATTTTCCACAGCATGTCTATAAAGCAAGAGGCATTGTTTGTGTTTTTGGTGATGTACATGGAGGCTGATACAAGATAGATAACTTCAACTAGGTCCCCAAGTAGAAACCTTGGGTTTGGGGCCAGCATGTTTCCACTGGCCTTGCATAGTTTACCTCAGCTGTTGATCCATTGGTGTCCAGCACTTGTTTATCTTACTAGGACTTCAGAAATGTTGATTACCTAACCCTGGTGGCTGCTCTCCCCCACTCCACCCCCAACATGGGCCAGTGATGCCTGAGGATCAGCTCAATGGCAGTCTTTACGGCAATCCCTGCAGCAGGGATGGGAGACATCTTGGAGAAGCTTGTCTCTGAAAAGAAGGATACAGTTTCAAGCATGTTAACTGAAGCAGTGTTTGTCAGGAAAACAGCGTAAAACAATACAAAATGTCCATTTGCAGAGAACTGGGTGCCTTCAAGGCCTTGATTGCCATTTCTGGGTCAGGGCTCTTGGAGCGTGTGTGTGTGCCTTGAAGGAACTCATCTATAAAATTAGCCGCCCTCCAAATCTGGGTCTCTGATGGCCCCAGTACCCTCTCTTCCTCTGTTCTTTTTTTCTCGTGGAGTTTGGATTCATTCTCAATGGCTTAGTTTAGCCATACGATTATTCTTTTCCCGGGATAGGCTCAGACCCTGTGACCTGAGACCCAATCCTGTGAAAGTTTTATCTAGTCTCGGGCTTACTCTACAGATAAGGTTTCGCCTCACTGTGAAGCTCATTCCTTGGGGTCATATCAGATGGGATTGTTTACTAGACAAGTTTAGTGAGGAGTAGGAAGACTTCAGAATGAAGCCAACTGAAGGAAGCCCAACCAAGAACAAACAGATGGTGTGTGTGTACGTGTGTGTGTGTGACCAAAGGATAGTATTCTGAATGACACAGTGGCCTTTTAGTTTGTTCAGAGTTGTCAAGGTCCCCAGAGAGCTGCTATTCTGGCTTGGTCATAAAACAGATCTTCAGGTGGTAAGGATGTTCTAAAGTCAAGGAGAGGTGAGTTCTGTGGTTCTGGGGTGTCTGTTCCACTTGGAGCTGGGCCAGCCTTCAGAGGAGGATTCTGGTTTAAGCAAGTCAAGATCACAGGGGCTCTGCTACTCAGCCCCATGCTTAGAATGTACCTCCAGCGCTGAATAGAGCTCCAGCTGTGTCATATAGGAAACTGAGGCAAGTGCTCACACGTACAGACTGTGGCTCTCAGGTGGTCATTCCAAGTAACTGTGATTTTTTCGGTGGGGAGGCTTCATAACAATGTAAGAGGAAGCAAGAGTACTTCCACACTCTGACTTGCCAGCAGGGTTGGGCCTATGGTTATAAGACTGCCTTGAGAGTCAGACTGCTTGGGGTCAAAACTTTACTCCCCCAGTTGTTTGCTGAGTACCCTTGGCCAATCCATCTGAACAGCTTCTGCAGCACATCTCTAGCTTATAAAATGGGGATCACAATATAACCCGCAATATTGAGTTGTTTGGAGTATTAAATGTTACTAAGGTGCTCTGAAGTATGCCTGGTACGTAATAGATGCTCAGCAGACATGGAGGCTCAACAAATAGGCAGGTGCCTGACTTCAGCTAGAGGAGTTCAGTGGGGGCAGCAAGTGTAGCTGACCCATACCCAATCTGGTAACTACATGATTTGCAACTCCTTGTGCATGTTCTAGTCCTGCTCTTTTTGCAAGGTCCAAGTGCCCTCCTGCCTACTCAAAGTTACTGCTCCAGCAATTCTGTCTGCCTCCCTGTGCTGTTGATTTCCCCTCCTCCCTGCTGCATACTTCCCTTCAGCACAATACTATTTCTCCCATCTGAAGTAATTCTTTTCTTGACTCTCTCTTCCCCCACCAGATGCTGGCCAATTTCTTTGTGCTCCTTTGCAGCACCTCCCATTCTCTCTTAAACCCGTCCAAAGCAGGCCCTACCACCCAACCCTTCCAGTGAAGCTGCTCTCATCAAGGTCACCAGAGGCCTATGCATTGCTAACTCCAACGGTCAATTCTCACTTCTCTTATCTCATCTGGTGTCAGCACTTTGAGCATAGTGGACCACTGACTCTCCCTTCATATACTTTGCTTCACGTGGCTCCTGGGACACTACATTCTTGGTCTACAGCACTGGTGGAACTTCTTAGCCTTCTCAGTCAGCGTCTCCTCTTCCCCCTGATCCCTTTATGGTACAGGTCTCTGTCCATGATCTTCTGCTTTTCCTTACGTGCACTCACTCCCTAACTGAACTCATATAGTGTCACGGCTTTTAAATGCCTTCTGTACATGTTAGGCACAACTTTTCAGCCAAATTCCTGACTTCTATACAACCGAATTCTATACAACTGCCTATTCAATTCACATTGAGTGTCAAAGAGACATCTTAATTCGACATGTCCAGATCTGAATACCTGATCCTCTCCTCCAACTATAAAACCTGTTCCAGCTACAGCCAGTTATCAGTTGACAGCCATTCCATCCACTCCTTGCTCAGGAAAAACAAACAAACAAACAAACAAAAACAAAAACAAAACACTCCCCCCCCCAAAAAAAAAACTCAAAGCAAAACAACCCCACCCCAAACCCTGGAGTCAGCGTTGACTCCTTCGTCTCTGACACTCCACATCCAAACCATCAGGAATTCTGTTAGATCAACCTCAAAATGTATTCAGAAGCTGAGCAGCTGCCACCGTATCTACTGTTACCTGTAGATGATCCAAACCACCATCATCTCTAGCCTGACTTTCAGCAATAGCTTCTTACCAGGTGTTCCTGCTCCCACCCTTGCCTGTTTTCACTCTATTCTTAACATAGTAAGTAGTCAAAAGATAAGTGAGATTGTGCCACTCCTCTGCTCAGTCCCCCCTCACCATCCCTGTCCTCTGCGCCCCCCCGCCACATTCTACTGCAAACAAGAGCCAAGTACCTTAAAATGGCCTACTAGCCCCCACATAATGTGGGATTCTATTAATCTCTGACCTCATATCCAACTCTTGTCCTTTTTGCTCATTCCACAGCAGCCACACTGGCCTGTCCACCCTTCCTCAAATGTGCTTAAACACTCCTGGGCTTTGGAGCCTTTGCACTAACTGGTCCTTCTGCTGGAACAATACTTCCTTTATATATCAGCAAGGTGGACACCCCCAACTTTTTCATTTCTTTCCACCCTGCCTACCCTTTAGGAGAATTTAATGATCCGTTTCTTTCCTGACATTTCTAATCCACCTTTACCTTGTTCTGTGTGAGCTTACAACTCCCCCCCCACACACACCCCTGCCAACAAGAGTAAGTACCACCTTCTTAGGTACTGCCTAATTTGTTATTTAAAAGGTTTACCTTTTATTTTCTGTTTCGTTTTTTTTTTCCTCAAAAGAGCTTGTGATTTGTTCATATATGTATCCCAGGTGACTGGAACTGTGACTAGCACAAACAGACCTTTGTAAATGCGTGTCGAATGAGCAAATGGATGAATTGTTAGACAATCACAACATCCATTATAACACAGGCCTGGTTATTTTTGAAACTTTAAAGGCTGAGAATGAATCCAAGGGCCTCCTTGGTCATAGTTACAGGAGGGGTTTCAGGCACTTCTCATACGTTGCCCGCTTTGAGATAACATCTGCAAGGGTGTCATTTGTCACAAGGAACTGAGGCAGAGGTTGACCAGGCAAGAACTGGGCCTGATTTTCACCAGCAGTTTATGGGCTGTACCCTCCCCTCCAAACCACCCTGTATGAGCTTTATGTCTGTTAAGTGATGAGCAGTACAAACCTAGAGTCTACTTTCCCTCCCAAAATCTGTTCTGCAAGCCCTGGATTGTTCCAGAGCTATTCTTCTATACAGCTTTGACTGAGTTGACACCTTCCTTTGTGCAAGCTCCTCACACAGATTTTCAAAGAAACTGCATTAGCTCTTTGATGTTTAACGGTTTCATGTCTCACAAGCCCTGGAGTAACCTGTATATAGGTCTCAGTACATCTTCATAGCACTCACCCTTCTCCACCACCACCACTGCTTTCAAAATAATTTCCTTCAGAACACTGGAATTCTTTGCTTCTGCCAAAGGAAGGAGACAGAGGGATCCTGGCCCCTACCCACCTCACGAGGTGAATGCGAACCCAGGCAGAATCCATATCTTTCATGTCTTTCACCATGTCCGTGGTCTGCTCTTCACCTGACTGCTGGGGCCATGGCCACAACACTGGTCTCAAGGAAGACTCACTCACCGACCAGCCTGTCTTCTTGCATGGGCAGATAGCCAACTGCTTGCTGCTTGTATCTTATCCCAGGCACTCTAATCTGCTCAAGGTAGAGTTCCGGTGACCCATCGTATCTTCTGGATTGGAAACAGCATCAGCCAGCAATATTGCAGGCCCAGAAAGGTTGCAGTTTGGTTGGTTCACTGTGTGATAACCAGGACCTGGGAATCTGAGGACTGATGGCATGCTCAGGGTGGGATGTTTCTGAGCAATGTATTGTGATGGAAAAGGATACCTTTGTCTTGGAAGGAAATATTCATTCTACACACAGCAGCCCTTGAAAGATGCCTAGCAATTGGGGCCACAATAATTCAGAGTAAAGGAATATCCACAGCTAATCCCCAAATGGCTTATTAACCTTATTTTCCCATGCCTCCTCACCCCACCCCAGCATGCTCCTTCTCACTTTTACCCTGGGTTGTGGTGGAGGTTGAAGACAGAGGACTTCCCCAAGGCTGGGTGGAGCCCCAGGTGCCCTGGTGATGCAGTCTGTTGTTTTACTATAGTAGTGTGGGCTTCAGACTTGCTTGGCCCTGGCCCTGGCTTCATGTCCAAGGCTGTCACTGGCCAACCGGGTGGTCCTAGCAACTTGCTTCTGATATCTGACCCTGAGTTTCCTCCTCCATAAACTTGGCCTGGTGGTGCCTACCTTGCTGGTCTGTTGCAAACATTAGAGACAATGTATGAAAACAAACATCAAAGTGCCTGGCACGATTTAGGCACTCAGGAAATGGCAGCTGCCACTCTTGCTAAGCACTGGGGACTTTTGAGCTCTCTATTCCTGAGTCCCCTAAACAACTGGAGTATTCTAGGACCCAGAAACTCAATCTACTTCAGAGGCATTCTGGCAACTGAAACTGCAGCTTTTCCACTCCCTGTGTGGAACCTCTTCGGGGATAGGGCCAGCTTAGGTTGCTGACTTACACGGCAAGAGGTTCCCAGCTTGTGTCCCCTCTGGATACTGCTCAAAGCTCAAAGAATTTATGTAAATGAAACAATGAATATTCTCTTTTTCTCACCACCTTCCAGAAGCTCCTTTTCCTGCCTCTCTCTTGGCCCTGTCATTCTTCTCACAGCCACCGGAAATCCCACCCTTGCTCAGCTTTTGCCTAATCAAATGAAGATTAACTCTTTGCAGTACCAATGTAGTGTGGTGTTGGGGGGTGCAAAGGGGTGGGAGATACACTAAACCTCCAGGCCAAGGGAGGAATGAGTCTGGGTCATTAATTGCTTCCTTGCTGGGCTAAGGCAGGTCACCCAAGCCTCTGTGCCTCCCTGTGGAGCCTCCTGCCTGAGGCCTTCAGGATTCCAGCAGTCATCTCTTCTACAGTGCAGCTTGCAGTATACTCCCACTCTATACTGGGTACTACTGGTTCTCTGACTGAATTGAGCTTCTTGGCCCACAAGTGCAAACAAGCAGTTTAGACAATTGGATGATTATTCCCCACCAGAGCCAAAGAAACCATAGACTCAGACAGGTTTTAGAAGGACATTATTTCTTCCCCTGAGCTAGCTGGAGCTTCCTGTGAAACAGGGGTAATCTTACTGACCTGGCAGAGGTAATATGTGGCAAGCCCCTGGTATAGAGGAGATTCTCAATAATCTTTGCTCTGCAGTCTCTCCCACTTACTAGCTGACTGAATTGTATGAGCCCCTTTTCTTCCTTCCTCCTTCCCCAAAGGATTCAAGGCTGCAGTTGGGGTTACTGAGACCTGTCCCATGGGCTTTACGTGTTTCCTTTGAAGACAGAGACCTTGTGAGTGCACTGGCAAGCAGACATGGACAGCAGGGTGGTCTATGGAAAAGCACTCTGGATTTGCAGGGGCCAGATGTGGGGTCTTGTCCAGGATCTGTCACTTGCCACCCTTGTGGCTCTAGACAGGAAAGTCACTTAGTAATCCGAACCTCAGATTCACACCTTATCTACCTCTGGATGTGGCATTGACAAACAGGGCTCCTCTGGGGCCAGAATCATGCCTTTTCATTTTCTGCAGCCCCAGTTTCTGTCACACTGCCTGAATCATAGAATGTTCTCACTCTTTTCTTATTTGCTGAATGAATTTGGAGCTGCTGAGGTGTCATAGTTCCCACGTTTGTTTGAAGCCTCCTGTGTCTGCAGGCTGATGTCTATGGGTCCCTGGGCCCAGGGATGTCTGTGGGTCCCTGCGGGTCCCAGGTCCTATGGGACCCGGGCTCCAGTGACTTTACCTTGTACACAGCTGGAAACAAGATAAGACTGACTGGAGGCAAAAGAAAGAGGGTACCCTGGCCACTCTTTTCTGTGTGATAGCTGCTCCCTCTGAGCCCCACAAAGCTAGATGAGGCACCTCTCCTTGGGGTTCCCTATTAGAGGACTTAGTTCACACAGTGTTTAGCTCTAAGGGTAGATGTGGTAGGTTTTGGGGGTGGCCAGAACATCTTATCCATGTTCTTTGCCTGTAGCTGAAAAGAATGTGAAGGATGACTCCTACAATCTCCAGACTTGCTGCAGCGTGAGGTAGAGGATTCAGAACTCCCTGGTGATAGAATAGATTGGAAGAGCATTGAGCTCCTTGGTACAGTGAAGTGAGAAAGTGTGAAAGCTCCTGGAGGTGGACGGAAACCTGATACCACATGCTTGGTGCACCATGGGCCACCATGCCAGGTAGCCCTCTGGACTCTCTACTCTGGCTGAAGGAGAGAGTCAAAGTGCTAACTCTGCTCCCCTCTCACCCCAAAATGCATACAACTCCCCCTCCACACACACACACTTTTAAAACAACGGGCACACCTTAACAAACTGTAGTGTCTGAGAGTGCCGGGTTACCTTCCAGAATTGTCACAGGTCGAGTCTTCTCTCTGACTTACCCAAGAGGCTCTGCTTGTTTGCCTTTTAAAATTATTATTCCAGGATCCTCATTATTATTAACCATCTTTGTTCTCATTAAAATCAGCCATAGCTCCCACCCTTTGAGGCTCCAGCTTCTGCTCACCTCTTCCGCACCTTATTTCTTCTTCTCGACTTTCCCCTTGACATAACCCTAATCGTTCAGTGGAGAATTTGTTTTTTCCCTAATGTCCACACTGCCTTTAGTGCCTCCATAGTTACTCCCTTCTCCATCTTCAATAGTATTTTCAGACCTCAGGTTGTCATCTCACCAAGAATTTTCTGACAGTCCCATCTCTTTAATTTCTGTAGTACCCCACAATGTTCTTTTTCCTGCAACCACCCCTCTCAACCCTGCCCTCCTCTCAAGCTGATTTAAGTGTACTTTCTATTTCTACAGTACCCCGTGATATCCCTTCCCTTTGCCAATGCCCCCTGCCTCCAAGCTGGGTTAGGTATCCAAAAATACCCGATACACAGTATTTTCACAGAATGCTTTGCTGCCCCTTTCCAAATTCCCCCAAACTTGTTTAAGCATCTCTTGGGTTCCCATAGAATCCTGTGATGTCCCCTCTTTCCCATCCCACCCTCAAGACAGGTCACATAAGTGTTTCTACATTTTCATGGCATGCCATACTCACTCCCTTTTACAGTGTTTACCACACTGCCAGTTTACATATTTGTCTCTCCTGTGTAATCTAGAACTGAGGGCTGTGTGCCATGGAGTATCCCTGGAACCTAGACTGATGCCTCACATATAACTGGTGGTCAAAAAATGAACAAGCTGTCTTTGTTATTATGCTTTTTTTTAATACAACAGAGTAACTAAGTTGTGAATTTTTTTTAAATTTTTTATTTCTTTTCAGCGTAACAGTATTCATTGTTTTTTCACCACACTCAGTGCTCCATGCAATCCGTGCCCTCCCTAATACTCACCACCTGGTTCCCCCAACCTCCCACTCCCTGCCCCTTCAAAACCCTCAGGTTGTTTTTCAGAGTCTATAGTCTCTCATGGTTCACCTCCCCTTCCAATTTCCCTCAACTCCCTTCTCCACTCCATCTCCCCATGTCCTCCATGTTATTTGTTATGCTCCACAAATAAGTGAAACCATATAATTGACTCTCTCTGCTTGACCCATTTCATTCAGCATAATCTCTTCCAGTCCCGTCCATTTTGCTACAAAAGTTGGGTATTCATCCTTTCTAATGGAGGCATAATACTCCATAGTGTATATGGACCACATCATCCTTATCCATTCGTCCCTTGAAGGGCATTTTGGTTCTTTCCACAGTTTAGCGACCGTGGCCACTGCTGCTATGAACATTCGGGTACAGATGGCCCTTCTTTTCACTGCATCTGTATCATTGGTGTCAATACCCAGTAGTGCAATTGCAGGGTCATAGGGAAGCTCTATTTTTAATTTCTTGAGGAATCTCCACACTGTTCTCCAAAGTGGCTGCACCAACTTGCATTCCCACTAACAGTGTAAAAGGGTTCCCTTTTCTCCACATCCTCTCCAACACACGTTGTTTCCTGTCTTGCTAATTTTGGCCATTCTAACTGGTGTAAGGTGATATCTCAATGTGGTTTTAATTTGAATCTCCCTGATGGCTAGTGATGAAAATTTTAATTTAATTAATTAATTAATTAAAGATTTTATTTATTTATTTGGCAGAGAGAGAGTATAAGCAGGGGGAGAGGAAAATTTTAATTTAGTTAATTAATTAATTTATTTAAGATATTATTTATTTATTTGGCAGACAGAGAGTATAAACAAGGGTAGAGGCAGATAGTGAGGGAGAAGCAAGCTCCCTGCAGTACAGGGGAAATGCGATATGGGACTCCACTCCACTACTTTGGGATAATGACCTGAGTTGAAAGCAGTGGCTTAACCATCTGAGCCACCCAGGCACCCTCATTTTATTTTTGTTGTTTACTTTGACAATGTTTACTTTAGTTTTTGAATTTTATGTTAATTTGTTTACATGCAGTTTTTTTTAAATTTCATGTGTGCAATATAATAGTTTAACAATTCTTCATATCTCCCTTTGATCTCCAAGACAAATGCAGTCCTGTATCCAATCATCTATTTAACCCATCCTCCTATCCCCTCTCCACTGGTGACCAGTGTAGAGTGACCAGTGACTCTACAATTATGGGTGTTTATTGATTTGTTTCTCCTCTTTTTCCCCCTTTTTTCATGTTTTCTTTTTTTAATGGAATAAATGATTTAATCAAAAATCACATACTGATTATAGATTATTAGATTTACAAACTTGACTGTAAAGAAATTTTTTTTTTCTTTCCAGATTTTCTTTGAATTCAAGTTAGTTAAGATATACTGTAGCATTAGTTTCAAGGGTAGAATTTAGTGATTCATTAGTTGCATATAACACCCTGTGCTCATTACAAGTGATGAGCACATCCTAATGTCCATCACCCATTTTCCCCTTCCCCCTACCCACCTCCCCTCCAGCAACCCTCAGTTTGTTCCCTATAATTAAGAGTTCTTATGGCTTATGTACCTATCTTTTTTAATCCTATTTTATTTCTCCTTCCCTTCCCCTATGTTCATCTGTTTTGTTTCTTGAATTCCACATATAAGCCAAATTATGTGGTATTTGACTTCCTCTGAGTGATTTATTTCACTTAACATACTTCTTTCTAACTCCATCCATGTCATTGCAAATGGCAAGATTTCATTCTTTTTTGTGGTTGAATTATATATATATATATGTATATATATATATACATATATATATATATATATGACATCTTTTATGTACATATCACATCTTCTTTATCCATTCATCAGTCAATGGATACATGGGTTACTTACATGTTCAATATTATAGATATAAATAATGCAGCTATAACCTTAGAGCCCTATTTAACCCTTGGAATTAGCATTTTTGTATTCTTGGGTAAATACCCAGTAGTGCAATTGTTGGATCATCAACAATGCAGGAGAGTTCCTTTTTTCCACATCCTTATCAACACCTGTTGTTTCTTGTGTTGCTACTTTAAGCCATTCTGACATCTGTGAGGTCATTTCTCATTGTAGTTTTGATTTCCATTTCCCTGATGGTAAGTGATAATGAACTTGTTTCCATGTATATGTTGGCTATGTGGATGGCTTCTTTGGGCAAATATGTGTTCATTTCCTCTGCCCATTTTTAATTGGATTATTTGTATTTTGGGTGTTGAGTTTTAGAATTTCTTTATATATTTTGGATACTAACCCTTTATTATATATGTCATTTGCACATATCATCTTCCATTCAATAGGTTGCCTTTTTTTTGTTGAATGTTTCCTTCACAATGCACAATATTTTTTACTTTGATACAGTCCCAATAGTTTATTTTTGCTTTTGATTCCTTTACCTCATGAGACATGTATAGAGTAAAGTTGCTAAGTTGCATGTCAAAAAGGTTACTGTCTGTGTTCTCTTCCACCATATTTATATTTTCAGGTCTCACATTTAGGTCTTTAATCCTTTTTTTAAATTGAATTTTTACATAATCTCTACATCCAATATGGGGATTGAAATGACAAATCTGAGATGAAAAGTTACATGCTGTACTGTCTGAGGCAGCTAGGTACCCCATCTTTAATATCTTTTGAATTTATTTTTCTTTATGTTGTTAGAAAGTGGTCCAGTTTCTATCTTTTGCATGTTGCTGTCCAGTTTTTCCCCCCAAAAATTGTTGAGGAGACTGTTCTTTTATCACTGGATATTCATTCCTGCTTTTTCAAAGATTAATTGACTATATAATTGTGGGTTTATTTCTGGGTTTTCTATTCTCTTATTTTGACCTATATGTCTATTTTTTTCTAGTACCATACCCTTGATTACTACATATTTTCATATAACTTAAGGTCCACAATTGTGATGACTCCAGCTTTGCCTTTCTTTGTCCAGACTGCTTTGTCTATTTGAGGTCCTTCGTTGTTCCATACAAATTTTAGGATTTTTTGTTCTAGTTCTGTGAATAATGCTTTTGATATTTTGGTAGGAATTGCATTCAGTTCGTAGATTGATTTGGGTAGTATAGACATTTTAACAGTATTTGTTCTTCCATTCCATGGGCATGGAATGTCTTTCCATTTCTTTGTGTCATCTTCAGTTTCTTTCATCAGTATTTCATAGTGTCCAGAGTACATATCTGTCTCCTCTTTGGTGAGGTTTATTTCTAGGTTTCTTATTATTTTGGGTGCAATTGTAAATGGAATATTTTTTTAAAATTTCTCTTTATGCTGTTTTTATTGTAAGTTTATACAAAGCAAAAGGTTTCTGTACATTGATTTTGTATCCTGCAACTTTATTGAATTAATTTATCAGTTCTGGCACTTTTTGGTGGAGTTGTTCAGGTTTCCTATATATAGTATCATGACATCTGCAAATAGTGAAAGTTTTACTTCTTTGTTTCTGATTTAGATGCCTTTTATTTTGTTGTTGTTGTTGTTGTTGTTATCTGACTGCTGTGGCTAGGACTTCTAGTACTATGTTGAATAAAAGTGGTATAGTGGAATCCCTGTCTTGTTCCTGACCTTAGGATGATATTAGCTGTGGGTTTTTCATAGATGTCCTTTTATGTTTATATATATTACCTTAAATATACTTTTGTTTAAGGTTTTTTTTTTTATCATGAATGGATGTTGTACTTTGTCAAATAAATTTTGTGCATCAATTGAAATGATCATATGGTTCTTATCTTTTCTCTTATCAATGTGATATATGATCACATTGATTGGTTTTTGAATATTGAACCATCCTTGAATCCCAGGAATAATCTTACTTGATTGTGGTGAGTGATTTTTTCAATGTATATTTGGCTTTTGTTTGCTAATATTTTGTTGAGGATTTTTGCATCTGTGGTCATTATAAGAATTGGCCTGACGTTCTTTGATGGTGTCTTTATCTGGTTATGGTATCAGGGTAATGCTGGCCTCACAAAATGAATTTGGTTGTTTTTATTGTTTTGTGATTTTGGGAATAGTTTGAGAAGAATAAGTTCTAATTCTGCTTTAAGCGTGTGGTAGAATTCACCTGCAAAGCTATCTGGTTCTGGACTTCCCTTTGTAGGGAGGTTTGTTTGTTTGTTTGTTACATTTAATTAATAATTAATTAATTAATTAATTTATGTGTGAAGCCCAGTGTGGGGCTCTATCCCAGGACCCCGAGATCATGACCTGAGTTGAAGTCAGATGTTTAACTGACTGAGGCCCCCAGGAACCCCAGGGAGATTTTTTTTTTTAAATATTAGTGATTTATTTCATTTGCTGGTTATCAGTCTGTTCAAAATTTCCATTTCTTCTTCTTTTTTTTTTTTTTTTTTTTTAGATTTTTTATTTATTTATTTGACAGATAGAGATCACAAGTAGGCAGAGAGGCAGGCAGAGAGAGAGGAGGAAGCAGGCTCACTGATGAGCAGAGAGCCCGATGTGGGGCTCGATCCCAGGACCCCGGGATCATGACCTGAGCCGAAGGCAGAGGCTTTAACCCACTGAGCCACCCAGGCGCCCCCAAAATTTCCATTTCTTCTTATTTCAGTTTTGCTAGTTTACGTGTTTCTAGGAATTTCTCCATCTTATTTAGGTTGTTTAATTTGTTGGCATACGATTCTTTAATAATATTCTCTTACAAGTGTTTGTATTTCTTTTGTGTTGGTTATTACTTCTCTCGTGTGTGATTTCCTTTGTTTGAATCATTTTTTTCTTTATACGTCTAGTCAGAGTTTTAGCAATTTTATTGACATTTTCAAGGAACCCACTTCTGGTTTCATTGATCTGTTCAATGTTTTTTAGTTTGTATATCATATATTTCTGCTCTAGTCTTTATAATTTCCTTCCTTGTCCTAGTTTCATGTTGTTTTGTCTCCTTTTTCTAGCTCCTTTAGATGTAAGGTTAGGTTATTCATTTGAGATTTTTCTTGCTTCTTGAGGTAGAACTGTATTGCTATAAAGTTCCCTCTTATAACTTCTTTTGCTGTATCCTAGAGGTTTTAGATTCTTGTGTTTCATTTTCATTTTTCCATGTACTTTAAGAAAAATTTTTTTAGTGTTCATTTTTTTTAAATTTCTTTTCAGCATAACAGTATTCATTGTTTTTGCACCACACCCAGTGCTCCATGCAATACGTGCCCTCCCCAATACCCACCACCTGGCTCCCCCAACTTCCCACCCCCCGCCCCTTCAAAACCCTCAGGTTGTTTTTCAGAGTCCATAGTCTCTCATGGTTCACCTCCCCTTCCAATTTCCCTCAACTCCCTTCTCCTCTCCATCTCCCCATGTCCTCCATGTTATTTGTTATGCTCCGCAAATAAGTGAAACCATATGATAATTGACTCTCTCTGCTTGACTTATTTCACTCAGCATAATCTCTTCCAGTCCCGTCCATGTTGCTACAAAAGTTGGGTATTCGTCCTTTCTGATGGAGGCATAATACTCCATAGTGTATGTGGACCACATATTCCTTATCCATTCATCCATTGAAGGGCATCTTGGTTCTTTCCACAGTTTGGTGACCATGACCATTGCTGCTATAAACATTGGGGTACAGATGGCCCTTCTTTCCACGACATCTGTATCTTTGGGGTAAATACCCAGTAGTGCAATTGCAGGGTCATAGGGAAGCTCTATTTTTAATTTCTTGAGGAATCTCCACACTGTTCTCCAAAGTGAGTGCACCAACTTGCATTCCCACCAACAGTGTAAGAGGGTTCCCCTTTCTCCACATCCTCTCCAACACACGTTGTTTCCTGTCTTGCTGATTTTGGCCATTCTAACTGGTGTAAGGTGGTATCTCAACGTGGTTTTAATTTGAATCTCCCTGATGGCTAGTGATGAACATTTTTTCATGTGTCTGATAGCCATTTGTATGTTTTCATTGGAGAAGTGTCTGTTCATATCTTCTGCCCATTTTTTTGATATGATTATCAGTTTTGTGTGTGTTGAGTTTGAGGAGTTCTTTATAGATCCTGGATATCAACCTTTTGTCTGTACTGTCATTTGCAAATATCTTCTCCGATTCTGTGGGTTGCCTCTTTGTTTTGTTGACTGTTTCCTTTGTTGTGCAGAAGCTTTTGATCTTGATGAGGTCCCAAAAGTTCATTTTTGCTTTCATTTCCTTTGCTTTAAAAACAGACACATAGACCAGTGGAACAGAGTAGAGAGCCCAGATATGGACCCTCAACTCTATGGTCAAATAATCTTTGACAAAGCAGGGAAAAATATACAGTGGAAAAAAGACAGTCTCTTCAATAAATGGTGCTGGGAAAATTGGACAGCTGTATGTAGAATTGGACATATGTATGACATATTTAGAATTCTACATATGTAGAAGAATGAAACTCGACCATTCTCTTACACCATACACAAAGATAAACTCGAAATGGATAAAAGACCTCAACGTGAGACAGGAATCCATCAGAATCCTAGAGGAGAACATAAGCAGTAACCTCTTTGATATCAGCCACAGCAACTTCTTTTCCATGTACTTTTAAAATTTCTTCTTTGATTTACTTTTTGACCCATTCATTGTTTCATAGCATGTTACTTAACCTCCAAGTATTTGTGCTCTTTTCATATTGTTTTTTTGTGGTTGACTTGTAGTTTCATAGAGTGTGGTCAGAAAATATGCTTAGTATGATTTCAATCTTCTTGAATTTGTTGAGGCTTATTTTTCTGGCTAATATGTGATCTATTCTGGAGAATGTTGAAAAGAGGGTGTATTCTTCTGTTTTTGGATGGAATGTTCTGAATATACCTATTAAATCCAGCTGTTCTAGTGTGTCATTCATAGCCATTATATCCTTGTTGATTTTTTTGTTTAGGTGATCTGTCCACTGATGTAAGCAGGGTGTTAAAGTACCCTACTATTACTGTATTTCTATTGATTAGGTCCTTTATGTTTATTTTTAATTATTTTATGTATTTGCATGTTCCTATGTTAGATGAATAAATATTTATAGTTATTATATGTTCTGGTTGGATTGTCCCCTTTATTATTTTATATGTCCTTCTTGGTCTCTTGTTAGTCTTCGTTTTAATGTCCATTTTGTCCAATACAAATGTTGCTACTTCAGTTTTTCTTTGACATCCATTTGTATATAAATATTTCTCTGTCTCCTCTCTTTCAATCTGCAGATGTCTTTAGGCCTAAAATGAATTTCTTGTAGGCAGCATATAGATGGGTCTTATATAGATGGGTCTTGTTTTTTTTTTTTGATCCATTATGACACCCTATATCTTTGGTTGGAGGGTTTAGTCCACTTACATTCAAAGTATTTATTGACAGATATGTATTTATTATCATTTTATTTTTGTTATGTTTTTACAAAGATTTCTGTCTTCTCTTTTCTTACCTTTCTCCCTTTCATAGTTTGTTGATTTTCCTTAGTGATGTGTTTGGGTTTCTTTCTTTTTATTGCTTGCATATTTGTTAGTGGTTTTTGACATATGGTCATCATTACGTTTGTATATAACCTCTTCTGCATATAGCCATCTGTATTAAGTTGATGGTCTTTCAGATTTGAACCTATTCTTTATTCCTCTCCCACCCACAGTTTAGGTAGGTTGTAATATTTTACATCCTTTTACCATGTGAGCTCTGTGACTTATTTTTTTTTTTACAGAAATATTTGTTTTACTGCATATGTGTTTCCTACATTTATACTGTCATTTTTTTAAAAGATTTTATATACCCATTTGACAGACAGAGATCACAAGTAGGCAGAGAGGCAGGCAGAGAGAGAGAGGAAGGGAAGCAGGCTCCGTGCTGAGCAGGGAGCCCGATGCGGGGCTCGATCCCAGGACCCTGGGATCATGACCTGAGCTGATGGCAGAGGCTTTAACCCACTGAGCCACCCAGGCGCCCCTATACTGTCATTTTGATCTCTCCTTTTCACTCAGTCTCCTTTAATATTTCTGCAAGGCTGGTTTAGTTCTCATGAACTCCTTTAGTGTTTGTCTGGAAAACAAACTTTCCTTCTATTCTGAATTGTAGCCTTGTTGGATAGAGTATTCTTTGGGGCAGATTTTTTCCTATTCAGCCTTGAGTGCCATTCTCTTCTGGCTTGCAAAGTTTCCACTGAAAAAAAATCCCCTGCTTGCCTCATGGGTTTTCCCTTGTATGTTACTGTCTTTTTTTGTCTTGCTGCCTTGTGTATTTTTTCTTTATCACTGTATTTTGCCAATTTGATTACAATATGTCTTGGTGTGGGTCTGCTTTTGTTGATTTTTGGAGGGTTCTCTGTGCATTGTGGATCTTTTTATCTTTTCTTTTCCCAGATTTGAGCACTTTTCAGCTATTATTTCTTCAAATAATTTTTCTGCCCCCTTCTCATTCTCTTTTTCTGGGACTCCTATAATACAAAAGTTGTTACATTAGATGGAGTCACCAAGTTCCCTAAGTCTATTCTTATTTTCATAATTCTTTTCTCTCTCTTTTTTCCAGCTTAATTATGTTCCATTACTCTGTCTTCCAGGTCACTAACTCTTTCCTCTGTATCTTCCATCCCCTGTTTATTCCATCAAGTTTGTTTCTCATTTCATTTATTGTGCCCTTTATCTCTGCTATGTTATTCCTTATCTCCGTATTCAGGGACTCAATCATGTCTTACACTTTTTTCTCAAGTCCAGGAAGTATCCTTATGATAATGGCCTTTTATTCTCTATCAGGCATTTCACTTATATCTGTTTCAGGTAGATCTCTGGCCATGGCCTTGTTCTGTTCTTTCATCTGGAATAAATTTCTCTGTCTCCTCATTTTGTCTGTCTCTCTGTGTCTGTTTCTGTGTTTTAGGAAATATAGGTATGACTTCTGCTCTTGAAAGTAGTGACATTAAGAAGAGGAGGTCCTGGAGTGTCCTTTAGTGCAACATCTCCTGTTCACCAGAATCTGGCACTTCAGGAGAGTATCCTATGTGTGTTGCTTATCCCCTGCTGCTGTGTGTGAGTCACTTTTCCTTTCAGTCCAGAAAGGACCGCCTCTGTGTTTGTTGTTGGCTATATTTGCTCTCTGTGGTGTTAATGGGTCCCAGATAGGCCAGCTCTAAGAGGGCATGCCTGCAGGGAACTTGTGGGTGGTAAGGAAGTTTTAGAAAAATTTGCTGAGGGCCACTATTCCTATGTCAGATCCCCCAAAGCCTTGCAGTGTCCTGGGGTGTGACAGTGGCTGGGGGTGCATGTCTTGGTGGGGTGTGGTGGTTGGGCTCTTTGTGGAGGTTGGGAACAGAGTACAGCTGCCACCATGTGCCCTGAGCCTAGATGTAGCATTTGGCACTGAAAATTTCATTTTTTTTAAAGATTATATTTATTTATTTGACAGACAGAGACCACAAGTAGGCAGAGAGGCAGAGAGAGAGAGGGGGAAGCAGGCTCCCTGCTGAGCAGAGAGCCTGATGCGGAGCTCAATCCCAGGACCCTGAGATCATGACCTGAGCCGAAGGCAGAGGCTTAACCCACTGAGCCACCCAGGCGCCCCCAAAATTTCAATTTTTATACATTAATCGCATTAATTGCTGTGAATGTAGGAAGACCTTTGCAGATAAGATTTTTTTTTCCTCATGTAAGGTCTGATAATTTCATTGTAAGTCCATTCAACATTTGAAGAGAAGTCTCCTTACATCCTATGATTTTTTGTCATAAAATATGTTAAAAAATTCTTATTTTTTTCAAAGCTATAAAACTTTTTTTAGAATTTTAAAAGGAAAAAGCAAATTCAATACCCAAAACTTATTAATAAAAATATTCTGCACTTTAGCCAAAATCTTACTTATAAATATAGACTGAACTTTCAGCAATTAAACTACATCATTCATGTAAGATTAAATCTTAGGGTAACAAACACATAAAATTGCAAACTTCAATATCTCATACATTCTTTTTTCATCCTCTCCTTTTCCATCTGATGCCAGTAACACCCATTGCCCTGTGGCTCTTTTGTTTGCCCCTTATTAGGTATGGAATATGAGTTATGCTTTCATACCTACATGATGTTCCCCTGATGGTACTAGCATTGGAACTGGAAGCAAAATTAGAAATTGTTTAAACTCTGTTCAGGGGTCTAACTCTGTCATGGGTTTAGTCGGACCTCAGTCATTGCTTTGGCTTTGACCTTGGCCTTTGTTTCCATCAATTTCACGGCCACACTGCATTATGATGGCCTCTTTCAGATATTTCTGTCATAGACTTTTGATACAAATTATAAAATTTCTATTTTGCTCATTTCCCAGTTGTCTCTTGATCCCTGAAGAATGCATATGCTAATGGACTTTAATGGTTCACTGGTTTATATCCCAGGTTACTTCTGACATATAAACTCTTGGGTAATTACCTTTATAAGTTTCCCAAATACTATATACTCCTTCCTCAACTGCACCTCTAACTTCTGCAGAACCTCCCAAATGAGGGTCTCTATAGCAAAGGTGCCCACAATGAAAATGATGACTAGCATCACAGTTAGGAGACCTGTTTTGAAGCTCTTCTGCAGTTTGGTGTTGGTTGGGGAACTTGAGAATTCTGGGCCCTCCAGGTACTCTGGGCCTTTGAAATTCTTTGTTTCTGAGAGGTGCTTGAGCCTTCTGAGGAGTTATGGTTCTCTGATGTTCTGGGTTCCTCTGAGATTTCAGGAGCCTCTGAGGTACTTGGAGCCTCAGATATAATCAGGGGCTTCAATATATTGGGAGATTTGGGAGTATTTGGAAACTTCCAGGTACTTCAGACCTTCAACATGCCTGTGGCATCTGAGTTGCTGAGGGTCTTTAGGTGGCAAAGACTTCAGACATCCTTAGAGTTTTTGATGTCTTCCAAAGTGGTAGGAACATTTGAGGTACTTGGGGACTCTAAGATACTTAGGACTTTTGAAGTGTTTAGTGCCTTTGAGATACTGACTCTGAGGTGTTTGGAACATTCAACATAACAAGGGCCTTAAAGGGACTTGAGGTCTCAGAGATTCTGGGGCCTTTGAGTTGGTGGGAGCCTCAAAGATGCTGGGAGACTTTAAGATCCTTGGGGCCTCAAAGATGCTCAGTAACTTGAGATTTGGGGGGCCTTATAGATCCTTGGATCCTAGAAACCCAAGGGTCTCAAAGTACTGGGACCTTTTGAGGTAATCTCAGCTGACAATACACTAGGGATCACGGAAGTGCTGGTAGCCCCTGAGGTGCTGGAATCACTTGATACACTTGGATGTTTGCATATGCTTGTGTCCCTTAAGGTGTTAGGGCCTATGGATATGTTTGAATCACAGAAAGTGTTAAGGGCATCTCAGTTTCTCAGGCCCCAGGAAGGGCTTAGAGTCTCTGAGGTGCCCAAACTTTGCAAAATATTAGGACTCTCAGAGCTACTTGGGCTCCTAGGAGTGCTTTGACGTGGAGAGCTGCTCCAGTTTTTGAGAATTACTCCAGCCATGAGAGCTGCTAAAGCCTTGGGGGTTACCATAACCCCTTGAAGGACTTGGGCCCCAGGAGTTGTTTGAGACCCAAGATAGGCCTGAGACCCACATGGTGCTAAGGGTCTCAAATGTGCTTTGACCCCATAGATTACCATGAACTCTGGTGTGCTAGAGCTTCATCAAGTACTACCCCACTAGGTACTTGGGCCCTCTTAGTTGTTGGAAGCCTGCCAGTTGCTGGGGCCATGCATGGAGCTCCAGATCACTGAAGAATTAGAGCCCTGTCAGATACTCAGACCTCACCAAATGCTCAGCCTTAGCATGGTGCTTGAACTCTCTCAGGAGATTGAGGTCCCCCAAGCAGTTGGTCTCTGCCAAGCTGTTAGACCACTCTAGATGGTGGGGTCCACCAAGAGTTTCCCAATACTTGTAAAGAATTCAGCCTCAAAAAGTTGTTAGGACCCTACCTTATGTTCTTAGAAGTACTGGGGTAAATTGACTAGGGACCCAGGGTCTCCAAGTTATATGACATTTCCAAGGTGTTTGCACCAAGGAAGGCCTCAGAGGTCTTAGAAACCAGTGGGCCTAGCGAAGCCATCAAGCCCTATATATTACTGAGGTACCTCAGTTCTCTCCCACACCCTGTGAGCTGCAACAGGACTCTCTACACGGTTCTTGAAGCTTGTGTCCAGTCAAGTGGGAGGATATGATATGGGGATCAACCAAGCAAGTTAGAGATGGCTGTACACAGATTATGGCAGCCTGGAGAATAGAAGACAGTAGTTTACTAAAGAACACCCTCAGAAACTTGTTTATGAGGCTGAAACTTCTCTCACTGATATCACTGCCTCCTCTATCACTATTATCATTACTTTCACTACCACTAGCCTATAACCAGATACTTTTCCTACGTCTGCCACCACTGCTACTGCAATTGTTGCTATGTGATCAACTGCCACAGAAAATACTGCTCTTGCCACAGGGCAACAAAGTGCTATCTATAGCTGCTATGTGGCTAACTCCCACAAAGCTTATCCTGGCTAAACATGGCTGCCTTGTGCTTCCTGATGTGATTCCCAGAACCTCCAGTAAGAGGTCCTCTCCAACGAGTTCATCCCCACCCAGCCCAGTTCTAACACATCCCTCTGACTCCTCCTGAAGAGGAAATGGAATGGTCCGGGTATGTTATTGCCAGCATTGCCAAGTGGTATGTTATTGCCAACATACCAAGGCAGAGAGAAATGGGAGGCAGGCAGTCAGGAGAGAATGTGGGAGAAAGAGAGATAGGAAACTTACTGACCCAAGGAAAATGGATGGTGAACAGTCATTGCATTATATAAATATCCCCTTGCTTATCTTGGGAAAGAAAGTACCTCTAATTCATTCCCACTGAAGGTGGCTCTGTGTGTGTATGTGTGTATGTGTGTGTCTGTTTGTCTGTGTGTATGTCCCTGTCCTGAGTGGCAAGGGGGCAGAGTAAAGAGGGAGTGTATTCGGGACAGAAACACCTAGTCCCAGCTATCATTTCTTGTCTTGGCTTACAAAGCACATTAATTCACCATCCTTGTTCTCAGAAACAGTTTGTGTGTATACTAATTGATTCGTGGACTCATCTAGCACCCAGATAAGCTGCTTAGGGCTGAATTGCTGGGTGATGAGGGGAGGTGGGACTGCAAAAGCAGTGAACAATGTGCAAGAGGTGCAGAACCTTTAAAATGTTCTATTCACAGGATTTTTAAGCAGGGCACTGACTGGATCAGGCTTGCATTTGCAGAGGTTCACAGAGGCTGTACAGACTGTTCTCTGGCAGGTCACTTAGGAAGCAATTGGAATAAGAAGCGAGAGGAAAAGAAAGTGAGCCTTAAGGCAGTTGCCATGGGGATGGGGAGGCAGAAAGGCATTTTAAGGGTGATCATGGACAAGCTTTAGGGACTGATTGGGTAGAAGAGGGGTGTGGGGAGAGGGTGGTGGAAGTGCAGGTTGGCTCTGAGGTTCTAGGCTCCAGTCTACCTGAATGCCCAATTTATTTTTGGTTCTTTCATTCATCTGGTAATCCAGATGTAATTTGGAACATACTCTGAACTTTATCCACTCTGGGTCTTCGCTCACTAGTTCCTCTGTCTGAACTGCTTTTCCTCTCGTCCCCAACTATCTAAATTCCATCTGCCTACTCACAGTCTCTTCCTCCCTGAAGCTTGTCTTGCTGGATGAATAGTGAGTCCATGTTCATTCCCCTGAGGGAGGAGTTTCTATATCAAGCACTCTGTATCTTTCTTATGTCATTCCAAAGATACTATTTTGCATAAGGCACTTCACCTCTCTGAGCCTTTGTTTCTTCATCTATAATGTGTGGTTAATTAAGTGCTATCCTTTAGGGTTGTGAGAATTAAATGAGATAACAAATGAAAAGCACTTATCACAAAGGAAGCACAGCCTTTGCCTCTCAGGTGTTTCAAGCAGCATGTGAGAGTGGCATTTAATAAATGCGTGTTGAAGGAATACATGATGGAAAAGATTCTGCACATGTGTTTAGCCAAACATGTTAAAAGCAAGCAAATACTTTATACCTTTTTGTCTGGAAGGGATTATATGCTTGCTTGACAGAACCTTGTATTGTAATCCCATTGAGGGAAGGGGCCCTGTTTAGCCTCTTGACGTACCCCAGACCTCGATGGAGTTCGTGGAACAGGATATGGCTACACCTAGTGAGTAAGTGCCGGGGTGGGGCAGTGCGTCCCATTTAGAAAGCAAAATTGCCAGCTGAATTGCACCTAACGAGGCCCAGTCCTCTGGACACGTGTAGAAAGGGGTTGCCTGGTATAGAGTAACAAGCATTGAACTCAAACCTAGGAACATGACTTCTGGCTCAGCCTGTGTTGCTTATAAGCTCTTTGACTTTGATGAGTTCACCTACCATCTTTGTCCCGTGATTTGTTCTCTGTGCAAACAGGAAAAGGCTAATCTCTCCAGCCTTGTCTGCCAGGCTGTTGTCAGGCTCTCTGGATATCCAACAGTACATGCCAGTGACCCTAGATGAAAGCAGGTTCCTCTGAGTTCAGGGTTTTTTTCTTTTCTCTTTTGTTTGTTTTATGTTTGCTGTTTATGAATCTGCCTAGAGGATTGCAAAATCACCTGTGTTTTTTTCAAATAGTGTCTCCATTCTGATGGGATTTTATGGGAATATAACCAGCAAATTAATTATCTCCCCAACAGTCACTTTCTCTCTGAAACTTTCTTTATACCCAGAGCCTACCAAGGCTTCCTGTTGGGTAGGCCTGGCCATAAACTAATTTGGGGCAGTGTATGTTTACTGCTGCATTGCCTTCTGCCTACCAACCAGAGGAGGAGGGGCATTTCTCTGTCTTGGGCTTCATCTGAGTGAACCTTTGCTCCACTCCACAACAAGGACAGGGCAGCTCCCCATAGCACCCTGGTAGATCAGACCCTACCTGAAGCAACGTATAAGCTAGGGCTGTGGCTTCCAACCAGTTTCCTCAAAGGAGTATTCAGGAACAGGGTTTAGTCTGTGAGGTGCATTCAGTATTTACAAAAGCTTAACAGAAATCACATTTATGTAAGACAGGCCACAGAATTTGTTAGTCAATAAACAGAGTGTATTACATAGCCAGAATATCACCAGGCATGTTTTTTTTTGTTTTGTTTTTAATTTATATTTTATTTTTTTTATATTAAAGATTTTATTTATTTATTTATTTATTTGTCAGAGAGAGAGAGAGAGAGAGAGAGCGAGTGAGTGCACAAGCAGGCAGAGTGGCAGGCAGAGGCAGAGAGAGAAGCAGACTCTCTGCCCAGCAAGGAGCCCTATGCAGGACTCGATCCCAGGAACCTGGGATCATGACCTGAATGGAAGGCAGGGGCTTAACCAACTGAGCCCCCCAGGCACCCTCACCAGACAGGTTTTAACAGAAGGAAATAATTAAACCATGCCTTGGGATATTGTGGACCACAGGTTTGTTTGGAGTAAATAGCACATGACAAAGGAAGGGCAACTCACTTGTGAGGCACTACAAGTACAAAGAGGGGAGGGAAGCTAACATTGTTGTAGTAGGCTATGTGCCTAAACCACCTCCAAACTGAAATCTTTACAAGAACCTCAATTACCAGTGAAGCTAGAGAAAGTAGAGAAAGGTTAGCTCTCTTGCCCAAGATCATAGCGCTGCTGGTGAATGTCAGTATTTGGGCCCATCTTGTCATTTTGTCTGTTGTCATTGTTTTTTGTGTGTGTATGAGTGTGTAATTGTCAGGAAAGCCTGCTATATTTTGCGTGTGTATGAGTGTGTAATTGTTAGGAAAGCCTGTTATATAGCAGTGTATATACTACTATATAACAGTAATTTCCTGTTACTTTCAGGAAAACCTGAAAGTAACAATTATATTAAGAAGAAGTCTTAATACTGTCTTGGGCTTGGTGCTTCTGGAGGTATTTCAGAGTGCGTACTCTGCTGTTGTGTTTTGACTACTCATTCCCTGAGGTCAGTCCTCTGCAGTTTTTCTCCTTCCTTGGAGTAGGGGGTATTTGGACCTTATCCAATGTCTGGCAAGTTTTAACTAGGTGTGTTTTGATCTGCTTGTTAAGAGAAGCTGGATCCCATTTCACCTAGAGCTGAAGCATTCGGTAGACTTGGTGGATGTGAGGGGTTTGTGCTGGTGTTCTGGGGGAGGGGTCTGCTGCGCTGATTCTCAGGCTGTCTTGCCCTAGTGGAGACCCACTTGCAGGGTACAGGGAGGTGGGATTGTTTTAAGCGGCACCAACATCTTGTGGGGAACACTATATTGCTCACTGAATTCAGTCAGTGCTGATGGGAGTGAGGGAGGCATTGCCAAACACTTTCATCTCCCGGGCAGGAGTTCACACCTGCTAAACTTCAGAAAGCCCTCACAGAAGAACAATCACTCATGTTGTGTCCCTGGCTTCCATTAGATCCCTGTCCTCACTCTGTGTCTGAGCTGTCTGCCTACTAGATAGCACAGTGGTCCTGTTTTTTATCTCAGCTGCCTGGCTGGGTTTCAAAACTCCATAATTTAGGGACCCAGAACAGAGTGGACCCATGCTGATCTTCTAGGGGAGGGTCTTGTCACGCTGTGTCAACTGCCAGTTTGTCTCAGGAAATCAGTTGCACAACCATGCAGCAGTTCAGAGTGTATGGTAAAGAGCAGCAAAAGTTGGCACCAAGGCTTGCTGCCCTCAGCTGATGTCTCTGTTCCTATTCTAGTGAATAGGGCACTATGTCAGCACCTGCCAGCTCTTTTGTCCCTGGAGAAGCTGTGCACCACTCCCAAATGCACTTCAAGAAGGGGAACTGTTTCTCCCTATGCAACCCAGTGGATCCTCAGACCATGCTGCCCACTCCTGGGCCTCCACCTTCTTTCCCCACAAGAGCACTGCTAAGCCCACCAGACATGACCCTGGAAATAGTGTGGACTTCTAAAACTGCAGACTTTGAGCTGTGCTGCTTATTATAAACTTAGGGTAGTCAGCCCCTCTCCTTTTCCCAGTCAATGGTCTTTGGGAAGAGTTTCTTTTGTCCAACCCCCTGTGTACTTTTCTCTCTCTCTCTCCATGTGGAGGGCTCCCTCCCCTCCACAGCACCTGCAATTCATTTCTCCCCCAAATTAACTCTCTTCAGCTCCTACCTTCCATGATGTGGCTGTTTTTCTCCCTCTAGGTGTGTAGTTTGTTGTCTCAGTCCTCAGGCCAATTTCTTGGGTATTCAGAATAATTTGATATCTATCTATCTGTGTACAAAGGATGAGGCAAGCTTAGGGTTCCCCTACTCCTCTGCCATCTTGACTTCCCTTGATTTCAGTAGTTATTATACCCATGAAGTGTTGTATATATTTTCTACCTATTTCTGTTTCCATACATATTATGTAGAATTTTTTTGTATACCCAAGTTGATAAATATAGCTATCATCATTTTAATTTAGGTATACTACTCCTTTCAGTACTTCCAGTTTACCTTTCTCCTGATGATCTGAACATTTGCAGTTTCTATTTTTACCACAACAATTAATGATCTCATTAACATTTTGTACTTGTTACCTGAGAACATGTACACAGTTCTTTAGGATCAACACTAGGAATATAGTACTGGAAGTGTCTACAGAAATATGTTTAGATAAACCATATGGCTTCCTGATTGGTTTCACTTATAAAAATTATATCATTCCATATACAATTTCCATTTCATTCTTTTTCCTGAACTACAGTAAAATTTCCTGAACTCACACCTCTAATTATTTCATTATAATGGCTGAATAATGTCCCTTGAAGTAGTCTTACCATATTCTCTTCAGGTATCCATCTACTGGGCAGGGACACTACATTTTCTAATTATTTTCCCCTTATAAACAATACTGCAATAAAAGTCAAATCATTGTTTTACTAGGTTTTTTTTCTTTAATGAGCAATATATCCTACTGAGTATGAGAACCAAGTATATGTTCAGAATGTTTGATGATTTATTTTTTTCTCCTTCAGTGGAAATCAAGATGATTTATAACATTCTTGCTGAATCTTAAAGAGAAAGCAAAGACTTGCCTGGTTAAATAATTCTATGATATATAAAACTGATTGAACATTGTCCCCAAGCCACTGAATGGGGCATCACTGAATAGTTTTCAACAAGCAACTGATAGGGTCAGATTAGTAGTTTAGCAAAGACTTTTGGGCAGTCATACGGAGAATGGAGTGGGTGTGGGGAGGGAGAGGAGTTGAATGGAAGACCCAATTAGAGGCTGTTGCCCTCATCTAAGCTAATGATAGTGGTGGCCTGAAATAGAGTGATGGCATTGGAATGGAGAGAAGGGAATGTATATGAGAGCTGATTAGAAGACAGAATCAAGGATCACCTGGGTGGCTCAGCAGGTTAAAGCCTCTGTCTTCAGCTCAGGTCATGATCCCAGGGTCCTGGGATTGAGCCCTGCATTGGGCTCTTTGCTCAGCAGGGAGCCTGCTTCCCTGTCTCTCTCTCTGCCTGCCTTTCTGCCTACTTGTGATCTCTGTCAAATAAATAAAATCTTTTAAAAAAAGAAGACAGAATCAACAAGCCTTGGGGACTGCTTGGATCTGAGCACTGCAAGGAAGAAACAGGTTAAGTGGACTCCCAAGGTTCTGGCTTGTGTAGGTGGTGAAATTAGGGATGCAGGAGGAAAAGCTGGTTGGCTGCTTTACTCTTTTCTTGGGTGTCTTGGAGGGGTCTCTTGGGTGTCTTGGAGGGATCTTTTGTTTAGTCCACTGTCTTCAGGATCATTCAGCTTCTCCTAGAACACTGGTCACAGAATAAAGAAGGCTGCCCTCAGAGTTGTGGGAAGACTGGATATTGTCCATGGCATTTGTGTCTTGGAGGAGATTCTCTCTTTAAGCAAGGGTGATCCCATATGGGGTTTCCTAAAGACTCTTCTCAGAATCTTCTATCCCCTCAAAACCCCAAAGTGAGCCAATTAGCCAACTCTGTGTCATCATAGAAGTGATTAGAGTTTCCTACAATTTCACCTGAGCTTCTGGGGGGTCTTCAGGGTACCAACTCAACTCAAGTGATTGTAGAAGTAATATGAAGAAAAAGTGACAAATATTTCACCTATAAAATCAGCCCATGTGCTCTTGTGGACCCTAGGTTCATACTACTGGCAGGCTTTTGAGTTCATCCTTGGCCATACTAGGACATGACCAAAACGTTTTTCACTGGCATCCTAGTCCATTGTGCTTTCTGCTTAAGGTTGGGAATGACTTCTGAAAATAAAATAAGTTCATGATCATGTTAAAGATCCCCTAGCTGTTAACTGAAATGTTACATTCTTTTTTTAAAAATATTTTATTTATTTATTTGACAGAGATCACAAGTAGTCAGAGAGGCAGGCAGAGAGAGAGAGCGGGAAGCAGGCTCCCCGCTGAGCAGAAAGCCCAATGTGGGGCTCGATCCCAGGACCCTGAGATCATGACCTGAGCTGAAGCAGAGGCTTAACCCACTGAGCCACCCAGGTGCCCCCATTCTTTTTTTTTATTATTATATTCAGTTAGCCAACATGTACTAACATCATTAGTTTTTGTAGTAGTGTTCAATGATGCATTAGTTACATAACGGTGCTCATCCCAACATGTACCCACCTTAATACTCATCATCCAGTCACCCCATCCCCCTACCCCCTCCCTTCTGTAACTCTCAGTTTCTTTCCTAAAGTTCAGGGTCTCTCATGCTTTGTCTCCTTCTCTGATTTCTTCCCATTCAGTTTCCCCTCCCTTCCCCAGTGGTCCTCTCTGCTATTCCTTATGTTCCACATATGAATAAAACCATATGATGATTGTCTCACTCTGCTTGACTTATTTCAATTAGCACACTTCCTTCCAGTTCCATCCATGTCAATGCAAATGGTGAGTATGCATCCTTTCTGATGGCTGAGTAGTATTTCACTGTATATATGGACCACATCTTCTTTATCCAATCATCTGTTGAAGGGCATCTTGGTTCCTTCTACAGTTCAGCTATTGTGGACATGGCTGCTATGAACATTGAGGTGTGTGTGCCCCTTCTTTTTACTACATCCCTATCTTTGGAGTAAATACCTAGTAATGCAATTACTGGGTTGTAGAGTAAATCTATTTGTAACTTTTTAAGGAACCTCCATACTGTTTTCCTGAGTGGCTGTACTAGCTTGCATTCCCATCAACAGTGCAAGAGAGTTCCCCCTCCTCCACAACCTTGCCAATATTTGTTTCCTGTCTTGTTAATTTTGGCCATTCTAACTGGTGTAAGGTGGTATCTCATTGTGATTTTGATTTGCATTTCCCTGATGGCTAGTCATATTGAACATTTTTTCATGTGTCTGTTAGCCATTTGAATGTCTTCTTTGGAGAAGTGTCTTTCCATGTCTTCTGCCCATTTTTTTTTCCATGACACAATTTTTATTTTTATTTATTTTTTTAATTTTTTATTTCTTTTCAGCATAACAGTATTCATTGTTTTTGCACCACACCCAGTGCTCCATGCAATCTCTGCCCTCTCCAATACCCATCACCTGGTTCTTCTGCCCATTTCTTGACTGAATTATTTGTTTTTTGAGTGTTGAGTTTGAGAAGTTCTTTATAGATCCTGGATATCAGCCCTTTGTCTGTAGTGTCATTTGTGAACATCTTCTCCCATTCCCTGGATTGCCTCTTAGTTTTATTAGCTATTTCCTTTGCTGTGCAAGAGATTTTTATCTTGATGCAGTCCCAAAAGTTCATTTCTGCTTGGTTTCTTTTGCCTTAAGAGACATGTCTAGAAAGAAGTTGCTGTGTCCAGTGTCAAAGAAGTTACTGCCTATGTTCTCCTCTAGGATTTTGATGGATTCCTGTCTCATATTGAGGTCTTTCACCCATTTTGAATTTATTTTTGTGTATGATGTTAGAGAATTATCTTGTTTCATTCTTCTGCATGTGGCTGTCCAATTTTCCCAGCATTTTATTGAAGAGACTGTCTTTTATCCATTGGATGCTCTTTCTTGCTAGGTCAAAATTAGTTAACCATAGAGTTGAGGGTCCATTTCTGGGCCCTCTATTCTGTTCCACTGATTTAAGTATCTGTTTTTATGCCAATACCATACTGTCTTGATGACTACTGCTTTGTAATATAGCACAAAGTCAGATCTTGGGATGCCCCCAGATTTGGTTTTCTTTTTCAACTTTCCCTTGGCAATTCATTGTCTTTTCTGGTTCCACACAAATGTTAGGATTCTTTGATCAAGCTCTGTGAAAAATGTCAATGGTATTTTGATAGGGATTGCTTTGAAAGTGTAAATTGCTCTGGACAGCATCAACATTTTAACAATGTTTATTCTTACAATCCATGAGCATGGAATGTCTTTCCATCTCTTTGTGAAATGTCACTTATTCTTAGCCAATTAACAATTGTTGCATTTTTCTTTTTTTTTAAGATTTTATTTCTTTATGTGAGAGAGAGAATGAGAGAGTTGAGAATGAGAATGAGAGAATGAGAGGGGAGAAGGTCAGAGGGAGAAGCAGAGTCTCTGCTGAGCAGGGAGCCCGATACAGGACTCGATCCCAGGACTCCAGGATCATGACCCAAGCTGAAGGAAGTCGCCTAATCAACTGAGCCACCCAGGTGCCCACAATTGTTGCATTTCTTTTCTCAACATACACCTTAGATCCAGCCCATTATTTTTTGTAATGTCAGTTATAAATAATTTCTTCTTGCCAAACTTCATGTACATTGTCACTAGGTGTTCACTCCTATAAGGATGCCCAGTGTAGATATGGGGTATCTGAGACTATGACAGCATGGTAACTGGCGTGATATCAAATGTCTGACAAGTGATAGAGTCAGGTTTTTCTTTTTTGCTCAATTCCCCTGGTATCACAGACGTTGTTCCTCTCCCCTCTGAGTCATTAATATCACTATTCTCATTACCACCACACTGCCTTACAGGGTTTCCTGCCTAGATTTTTACAGCAGGCTCTTTCCTGGCTCTACCCCACCTCCAGTTTCTCCTCATCCAACTGCACCTTGCATATGGACATTAAATTTTTTCCTGAGGGGGTCCCCAGTCATTGTTCACCACCTTGCTATGTTCTTTATGTATTGCATCAGGCTCTGTGCAAGCTCAAAAGGGGCCTAGCAGCCCAGAGAAAGTCTTCGAAAGTGAGACTGAGAAACTGAATGAGTGAATGAATGAATGAGTGATGGTAGAAATGAGGCAACCTATCTTTCTTCCTCAGCATGTTTCAGCTGGAGCCATAGTGTGCTTGACATTCAGACCCAGGTTTGCCTATGTCCTGAGTTTTTCTTTATCAGGCAGAGGGAGACCTTGTGGACTCAGCCACTCAATTTGTTTGCATGCCTGTGTGTGCATATCATGTAAGTGCCCACCCATTCATATGTGCACCAGCATTTGCTTACTCACCTCTATTCTTGCTTCTGATTCTGTCTGGAGGTTCTGGCATTGGTTCCTCTGTATTATCTATTCAGAACATGTCTGGTCAGGTTTTGGCACACATTGTCTCATATAATCCTCACAACTTTCCTGAAGAGTGGACATTCTCATTTCCATCTTCTAATTGTGGAAGTGTGACTCATACATTCCTTACTTAGGTAAGAAGCATAAACACAGAAGAAGAATGTGAGCAAGGTTTCTATAATAATGGTGAATATTTTTTGAACAACTTCTCTGTGCCAGACATTTTGCATACATAATGCCACTAATTCCCACAGCAACCCTACAAGGTCATTTCTGTTATGCCCATAGTTCTGCAAATGAGGCATGCTAGACATAACAGGAGTATACAACTTGCTCAACACCAGAGGGGCCTGGGTTCAAATCTGGGTTTCTTTCATATCATAGCCCAAGCCGTCATCACAATACTAAGACTGAGGTGTGGGAGCAGATTGAAAGAGGAGGGAGTACTTATGTGAAGAATTGGAGGTAACAAGGCAACTGAGAAAATCCCAGGTGACCATAACTCTTTTTCTGACCCCAGAGCATTCAGAATCCTGCATGGCTCTGAGTTTATGCCTTATCTACAGGCTATCTCCACCTTCTCCACCTTTGCCAGGAATTAGTGATTCATGATTCACATAAGCCTTAGTAGCCTGGCAAGTATAATGCTAAGAGAAATACGTTGATCAGAGAAAGACAAATACCATATGATTTCACTCATGTACGGAATTTAAGAAACAAAACAAATGAATAAAGGAAAGAGAGAGAGAGAGGGAGAGAGAGAGAGAGAGAGAGAGAGACCAAGAAACAGACTCTTAACTATAGAGAACAAATTGATGGTTACCAGAGGGAAGGTGAGGGACAGTGAATGGAGGGATGGGTAGAATAGGTGATGCAGATTAAGGTATGCACTTGTTGTGATGAGAACTGGGTGGTGTATGGAATTGTTGAATCATTATAACGTACACCTAAAACTAATGTAACACTTTATGTTAACTAAACTGGAATTAAAATTTTTAAAAAGGGATTAAACTACTTATTACAACATATCTTCTATCTGCCAGTGATCCCGGACTAAATGGACCAGTATCCGTCCGTATCTCAAGAAATTTTTAGTAGTAGTAGTTTCCACTTTGTCTGTTGTCCTTGAGGTAATGTCAGGTTACAATTGTTGATGGCTTTCTTTAGACAAACACCTAGATGTTTGTACCTAGTAACCATAATCAGAAATTATGGTAAACTGTAAATGTGCCATTTCTTATTATCTTATTCTTGCATTACAGTGGTGGCAGGATGGGGGGTAGTAAACAGTGTTAGTGATATATGTGTGGTGGAACTGACTAGACTTATTGTATTATTGGCCATGGAAATGAGAAAAGAATAAGTCCCAGATGAGTCAAATGGGTATTTATTTGTTTAATTTTTGCTTTTGATAGTTAAGTCCTGTTACTATTTCCTGAGTCATGTAATTTTTAAAAAAGGAGAAACAGGTTAGTGAAGAGTAATTAAAATGTGCTCAGTTTTTAATATTATGAGTTTGAGATCTCCAAGGACAGCTTAGTGGAGATGCTCATTAGGTAGGCAGCTGGATAAAGGAGTCTAGAACTTCTAAAGATATTCACACCACAGTTTGCAATTCAGGAATCAGCAACACATATGTGATAAATCAAAGAGGATGGGCTCACCTGGATTGAATTCATGAATAGTAATAAGAATTATCAAGCCTAACATTTAGGGTTTAGGAAGAAAATAAGAACTCACAAAGTTTAAAAAGCATTGTAAGACATGAAAAAAGAATTAAGTGAAGAGTAAAATTGACTTAATGGTCTTTTTATATTTAAAAGAGAGTTCATTTTCTTTTATTATTCCAGTAGTAATATCTCAGTAGGATGTTGTGTGCAGAATATCATTTTAAGACTTGGCTTTGAAAACTCTGGAAAAAGTCAAATAACTTTTCTATTTTAGCAAGACAATATATACTGTTACTCCACATTCAAGGGAGTAAAGCTCATTAATTATTTACAATAGTGAAAAGTTCACTGGTTCAGGTTCAAAAATATGAGACATTTCTAAATCATGATTCTTCTTCTCAGACACTGCCTCCTAACTTCCATTGTCTCAATCTTCTGGGGCTGATGTAACAAAATACCATAGACTGAGAGGCTTAAACAACAGAAATTTATTATATTGCAGTTCTGGAGACTAAAAGTCCCAGATCAAGGTCCAGTAGAGTTGTTTTCTGGCAAAGCCTGTCTTCCTGGCTTGCACATGTCTGCTTCTGTCTGTGACCTCTTTTTGCACCCACAGAGAGTGTGAGCAAACTGTCTGATGGCTCTTCTTTAAGAACACTAATCCTCTGGCATCAGAACTCCACCCTTATGACCTCATTTAACCTTAATTTCTTCCATAGAGGCCACATCTTCACATACAGTCACACTGGGAGTTAGGGCTTCAAAATGTGAATTGTGGGGAAACACAAATATTCAGCCTATAAAACACCATACTTAACTCCTTCAGACATCTTACTTCCCAGAAATAAACACACCTATAATCATACCAGGAGAAGAGTTAAGAGAAAATTATCAGGAAGTAGGAAATGCAGAGGCTGTATCAGGTTCCAAACTGTTCTGTGCCTTTCCCACTCCCAACCAGTTCACAATTACATACTAACCTCTATCGATTGCATTCAGTATTTCTTGCCAGAGATACTTCTGTTTACAAATTCCAGTTTCCAGCCAAGACTGGTTTTTACTTCTCCTTGTTAGACAGAACTGTTTGCCATTACATGAATGTACAACCATATGCCAAAAGTAGATTATGACATTTGAAATTTTTGAAGGGTCCTTTTTTGTCATAACATTTGGGTAATTGTGCTCCCTAAACAAATGGACTTCACATGGTTTTACCAACCTTCCCAGAGATTACTGCTGTTAATAATTTTCTTTAGTTCTTTTTTTCTTATACTTTTTTCTGTACATTTATACACAAAGGTGTTTGTGCACTCACAAACCCTCACTCTCTTTAGGTTATGTGATTCTCCATGCCACATAACATATCTTCAACTCAAGCTTCTCTGATTAGCTGCAGGAAGTGCTGCTAAGTGGATGAGGTTTCTATATCCAGGTTTTACGGTATCAAGAAAACAGAAACTGGAGACTTCAATGAGGGAAAATATTTGGAAGGGATTCTGAACTTGGAGCAAAAAGTGAGGTCTTGAGATTGTCCCTGAAGGAACAAAAAGCTGGGAATTCCCCCTTTCCTTCATCTCACTAATTTATGACAATTTTGGAGTTTTATATTTTCTTTTTTCCCCTTCTATGTAGTATATACTATGTGATCACGATCAACAATGCTGACAAATAAAACAAAGTCACTCATATTGCCAAACCCCGTTTCAATCTTCCACATTTTTTCCAGGCAATATTACCATGGTAAAAATACATCTACATAAACATTATACTGGCTACATATAATTAAATTTCAAACTTTGACAGATATCCTGTTCTGTGAAAAAAAGCTTTGTGCCATTCTGCAAAAAAAGCGCATGCTTTCTGTACAATTCTCTTACTTTTTAGGTTAACTGTGAATAATCATCTTTTCTGCAGAAAGAGAAACACCAGAGGAAATAGGCAAAGTAATGGCTCCATGGAGAACACCAGAATGTTAGGCAGGATATCTGCACCCCAGCACCAGACACTTTACTCACTTTATCATGTTCCATGGACTCTTTTGCTCTCTGTCTCATCTATAAAATGGTATAATACAACTCATCTCTCCTTTAAAAAAAATTCCGCAGTGTCTCCACTTCTGGTCATCTAGGGGGAAGTAGTAGTGCACGGTGGTTAAAGGCATGGACTCTGAAGGAAGAATACCAAGGATCAATTCTGAATTCTACCATACACAAGACTGTGAATATTGGAAAGATGTTGACGTTTTATGTGCTTTGGTGTCTTCATCTGTAAAGTCATGTAAGGATATACCTTTCTTGTAGAAGCTCTTGTTTTGAGGAGGAAATGAGTTAATAACACATAAAGAATTTAGAATAAGGTCTGGTTTGTGGTACATACATATACAATTAATAGTAGTTTTTTCTGGGCTGCTGAGTAGGTGTCCCCATAAAACGTGCCCCAGTCATATCTAAAATAGTCAACACCATCCTCAGGATTTGCCTTCAGCATCTAAATTTCCCTTTGCTGTTCAGCAACTTCTGATATTCTCATTGAGTTCCTGTCTCCTATCCTACCATAGCATCTGATATAGAATAAAATAGTAGTAGCAATAGCAATGGTTACCCTTTACTGAATACCTACTATGTACCAGAAACTGTATTCTTGTAGGACTCACAATTATTGAACATTTATTACAAGCCAGGCAACTATTTACCCACTGGGATTTTTAAGTATGAGGTCACAGTTTATTAGTGAAGACAGAGAATTGAAAAGCCTGAGTATTACAGGTGCTCTTTGATTAGGAGAATCTTGGGTGAGGCATATGGGCATGAAGCAGGGGAAATCAGCCTAATTTAGTATAATCAGGGAAGGTACTTCTGAGTAAATAAATGACTTTTAGATTTGAAAGTTCAGGAGTTAAGCAGGGAAAAGGTCAGGGAAAGTATTACATACAAATGGAACAATATATTTGAAGACCTAGAAGTCAAATTGAACACATAGGGATTTTAGTTATGTTAAGTCATTCTTTCTAGAAGCCAAGTTTTATTGCCTTTATATGCGTAATCTAATGGTCTCAAGGTACACATAGAACTTTTAGTTCATCATATTATACTCAATAGATGCATCAAAATTTATTCCAGCATAAACCTACCACTAAATATGTAGAGTATTTGCTCACATTTAGAAGCGATGCTATTGTCCTCATGCTGATCATACACATTTGTACATACATCCATTTACTTAGTTAGAATGTTTTTCCAGTCATAGAGTTTCTAGTTCAGATTGTTTTGCACATTTAAATATTGATGCATATATCTAGGCTGACTTCTTTGAATGGTTCTGTCATTTCATAGTATTACTAGCAGTGTGTGAAGAGTAACTGTTTTACCACATCTAACACCAGCCCTAAGCATTTTCAACTATATTACAAATTAGCAATCTGATTAGGTGAGATACCATATCTCCTTGTATTTATTATAGTTTTTGAGATATAATTGGTAAACAACAAACTACACATAGTTAGAGTACAAAATATAAGCTTTGACAGATGTATACCTGTGAAACCTCATCATAACCAGGATAATGATGATATTCTTCACCACCAAGTTTCCTAGTCCCTTTGTAATCTATTCTTATAGCTCCTCCTTATCCCTTTCACATCTCCATATAAACACTGATCTGCTTTCTATCACAATAGATTGTTATGTTTCTTGCATTTAATATAAATAGAAACAAATAATACCTACTTTTTGTTGGTCTAGCTTCTTTTGCTCAGCATAATTATTGTGAAATTCATCCATGATGTTTGTACATCAATAGTTTTTTTTCTGAATAGTAGTTGTGGAGACACACCACATCACCACAATTTATTTATGTTGAGCACATTTTTGTGTACTTATCTACTGTCCATATATCTTCTTTGGTGAAACATGTGTTCATATCTTTGGCCCATTTGTTTATTGGGTAGCTCATTCTTTTAAATTAATGAGTTTCAAGTATTTTGCATATATTCTAGATGCAAAATGTTTATAAGATACATGAACTGTAAATATTTTTATCCCAGCCACAACCTTCCCTTTCATTTTCTTAATGTCTTTTAAAGATAAAAAGTTTTCAATTTTTATACAGTCAAATTACCGTAATTTTTTTCCCTTTGTGGATAATGCCTTTGGAATTATGTAACCTGGGAACAGAATGAGTGGGGAAGTGCTTCTTCTTCAATTACTAGAATAATTTATAGAAAAGGAATTATTTCTTCCTTAAATGTTTGGTAGAACTCAATAGCAGATCCACTTAGGCCTGTAGTTTTCTTTGTGGGATGGTTCTAAGCTATAAATCCAATTTCTTCATTAGATTTAAGATCATATAGGTTATCAATTTTTTTGAGTGAACTTTGCTGGTTGTATCCTTCAAGGAATTGTCCATCTAATCTAAGTTGTGTAATTTATTAGCATGAAGTTCTTCAAAATATTCCCCTATCCTTTGAATATCTCTGGAATTTCCAACACTCTCATTCCTGACATTGATTATGTGTGCCTCATGTCTTATTATTCTTATCATCTGAGTAGTTTATCAATTTTATCAACTTCACAAAGAACTGTTTCTTTTATTGAATTCTCCATTGTTCTCTGCTTTCTATTTCATTGATTTTTATAAGTTTTTATTTTACTTCCACTTAGTTAACATACATTGTATTAGTTGAAGCCACAGCAAAAAAAGAAGTTAAGAAAACAATCCCACTTATAACTACTCCAAAAGTAATAATTAGGAATAAACCTAATCAAAGAGGTGAAAGAACTGTACTCTGAAAAGTATAAGAAAACTGATGAAAGAAATTGAAGATGGTACAAAGAAATGGAAAGACGTTCCATGACCATGGATTGGAAGAACAAATATTGTTAAGATGTCTATACTACCCAAAGCAATCTAAACATGTAATGCAATCTGTATCTAAATACAAACAGCAATTTTCAAAGAACTAGGACAAACAATCCTAAAATTTGTATGGAACCACAGAAGACCCTGAACAGCCAAAGCAATCTTGAAAAAGAAAAGCAAAGCTGGAGACATCGCAATTCCAGACTTCAACTTATATTACAAAGCTATAGTAATCCAAACAATATGGTAATGGAATGTCTGGGTACTCAGTTGGTTAAGCATCTGACTCTTGATTTCAGCTCAGGTCATGATCCCAGGATTGTGAGATTAAGCCCCACATCAGGCTCTGCACTCTGCATGAGGTCTGCTTGAGATTCCCTCTCCTCCCTCTTCCCTGCCCCCTCACTCACATTCTCTATAAATGAATAAATAAATAAATAAATAAATAATCTTAAAAAAATAGATAGATGACATGAAAAGACATTTCTCCAAAGCAGACTTACAGATGGCCAACAGTCACATGAAAAAATGCTCATCCTCATTTACCAACAGGGAAATTCAAGTCAAAACTTCAATGAGATATCACCTCACAGCTGTCAGAATAGCTAAAATCAACAACATAAGGAATAAGAGGTGTTAGTGAGGATTTGGAGAAAAAGAAACCCTCTTGCACTCTTGATGGGAATGCAAACTGGTGCAGTCACTCTGGAAAACACTATGGAGGTTCCTCAAAAGTTAAAGATAGAATACCCTATGATTCAGTAATTGCAGTACTGGGTATTTATCCAAAGAATACAAAAACACTAATTCAAAGGATTACATGCACCCTATGTTTATTGCAGCCTTATGTACAATAGCTAAATTATGGAAGCAACCCAAGAGTCCTATCAATTGATGAATGGATTAAAGAAGGGAAGGTATAGATAGATGATTGATAGATAGATAGATAGATATAGATATTACTCATCCATAAAAAATGAATGGATTCTTAATATCTGCAACAACATGGATGAAGCTAGAGAGTATAATGCTAAGTAAAATAAGTCAGTCAAAGACAAATGACACATGATTTCACCCATATACGGAATTTAAGAAACAAAACAAATGAAAAAAGGAAGAAAAAGAGAGACAAAGAAAGAAACAGACTCTTAGTCATAGAGAGCAAACCAATGCCAGAGAAGAGGGGGATGGAGGAATGGATTAAATTGGTGATGAAGATTAAAGAGTGCATTTGTGATGAGCAGCAAGTGATATATGAAATTGTTGAGTTGCTATACTGTACACCTGAAATTAATATAACATTGCATGTTAACTAACTGAAATTAAATGAGAACTTAAAAAGCAAAAAATAAGTAAATAATCAATAAAAGAAAAGAAAAGAAAAGAACATGTGTAGCAGGTTTGAAGCTCTGCACTGGTCATAGATGACAGAGATCTTTCAGGATCTAGAAACATGGAGGAGCAATCATTAGCTATAGTCTAAGGGATAAGCAAGCTTTATAAACATGTCTCATAATGAATGGTAGGTGGATTTGAACATCTGTCATATAAGTAATGTGTTGCTAGAGAACCCCAACTCTACTACTTAAAAGGCTTAGTTATTTAAACCCTTTTATTTCATTTCCTCACCTGTAGAAGGGGGATTTTGACACTAACTTTTCAAGGTATTTGGGAAATTACCAAGTGTAGAGTCTGGCCTGCAGGTAATTATCCATAAAGTTCATCAACAAGAAGTTTGTCCACTGTCCTCCCACTTTCACATTGTAAGATCCTCAATAACAATGACCCTGTCATCATCATTTCTATGTTTCTCATGAATTCCTGCATAACATCTAAAAGTTGGTCAGGGGAGAAGTTGTAGGCTGAGACGACATCGGGTAGCAGGAGCTCAGCTAGATAGCTTATCTAACCATTGTGAACACCTACAAATCCAACGGGAAATCAAAGAGAAGAAGAGCAACAATTCTAGAAACAGAAAATCGATCGCTTTTTGAAAGGTAGGACCTGTGGAGAAGTGAATCCAAAGCGATGGGAAGATGGACCCCGGGGGGAGGGGCCGGCTCCCGGCAAGTGGCGGAGCAATGGAGCACAAAATTGGGACTTTTAAAAGTCTGCTCCACTGGGAGACATCACTCCAGAGGCTAAACCAGGGGGAAACCCAGGCGGGGTCAGCATAACCCCAGGTCCCGCGGGGTCACAGAAGGACTGGGGATGTCTGAGTGCCGCAGAGCTCGCAGGTATTAGAGCGGGGAAGCCAGTTACAGCGACAAAGCTGAGGAAGTGAGCTCTCAGCACGGGGTTACCTTGTGCCGGTCGCAGGCTGGGTGGGCTCAGAGCGTGGCTGGAGGCCACGGAGATGGAAGCGACCGGGCGCTTTTCTCCAGGTTCCAGCAATTGACTGCTTTCCTCAAGGCGTGACCGCAGGCCAGGGAGGTGGGGCAGTTGGGCGCTTTTCTCTAAGTGCGCACTGAGGAGCAGAACCCCAAGCTTTCGGCTCCTCCGGGCCAGAAACTGGGAGGCCGCGATCTTCATTCCCGTCCTCCAGAACTCTACGGAAAGCGCTCAGGGAACAAAAGCTCCCCAAAGCAAACCCCAGTGAATTACTTAGCCTGGCCCCTAGCAAAGGCGGTGCAATTCCGCCTGCGGCAAAGACACTTGAGAATCACCACAACAGGCCCCTCCCCCAGAAGATCAACAAGAAACCCAGCCAAGACCAACTTCGCTCACCAAGAACAGCGGAATTCCACAGCAGGAGAAAGCAAATCTTATCTGGACAAAATGACAAGGCGGAAAAACTCACCTCAAAAAAAAGAACAAGAGGCCGTACAGAAGGCTGGAGAACTAATCAATATGGACATTGGTAACATGACAGATCTAGAGTTCAGAATGACAATTCTCAAGGTTCTAGCCGGGCTCGAAAAAGGCATAGAAGATATTAGAGAAACCCTCTCTGGAGAGATAAAAGCCCTTTCTGGAGAAATGAAAGAACTAAAATCTAACCACATTGAAATAGAAAAAGCTATTAATGAGGTGCAATCAAAAATGGAAGCTCTCACTGCTAGGATAAATGAGGCAGAAGAAAGAATTAGTGATATAGAAGACCAAATGACAGAGAATACAGAAGCTGAGCAAAAGAGAGACCAACAAATACTGGACCACGAGGAGAGAATTCGAGAGATAAGCGACACCATAAGACGACACAACATTAGAATAATTGGGATTCCAGAAGAAGAAGAAAGAGGGGAGCAGAAAGTATATTGGAGAGAATTATTGGAGAGAATTTCCCTAATATGGCAAAGGGAACAAACATCAAAATCCAGGAGATGCTAAGAACGCCCCTCAAAATCAAAAAAATAGGTCCACACCTCATCACCTGATAGTAAAATTTACAAGTCTTAGCGACAAAGAGAAAATCCTGAAAGCAGCCCGGGAAAAGAAGTCTGTAACATACAAGGGTAAAAACATTAGATTGGCAGCAGACCTATCCACAGAGACCTGGCAGGCCAGAAAGAACTGGCATGATAAATTCAGAGCACTAAACGAGAAAAACATGCAGCCAAGAATACTATATCCGGCTAGGCTATCATTGAAAATAGAAGGAGAGATAAAGAGCTTCCAGAACAAACAAAAGCTGAAAGAATTTGCAAACACCAAACCAGCTCTACAGGAAATATTGAAAGGGGTCCTCTAAGCAAAGAGAGACCCTAAAAGTAGTAGATCAGAAAGAAACAGAGACAATATACAGTAACAGTCACCTTACAGGCAATACAATGGCAATAAATTCATATCTCTCAATAGTTACCCTGAATGTTAATGGGCTAAATGCCCCAATCAAAAGACACAGGGTGTCAGAATGGATAAAAAAACAAAACCCATCAATATGTTGCCTACAAGAAACTCATTTTAGACCCGAAGACACCTCCAGATTTAAAGTGAGGGGGTGGAAAACAATGTACCATGCTAATGGACAACAGAAGAAAGCTGGGGTGGCAATCCTTATATCAGATCAATTAGATTTTAAGCCAAATACTATAATAAGAGAGGAGGAAGGACACTATAACAATCTTAAATATCTATGCCCCTAACATGGGAGCAGCCAACTATATAAATCAATTAATAACAAAATCAATGAAATACATCGACAGTAATACAATAATAGCAGGGGACTTTAACACTCCCCTCACTGAAATGGAGAGATCATCCAAGCAAAAGATCAACAGGGAAATAAAGGCCTTAAATGACACACTGGACCAGATGGACATCACAGATATATTCAGAACATTCCATCCCAACGCAACAGAATATACATTCTTCTCTAGTGTACATGGACAATTCTCCAGAATAGACCACATCCTGGGTCATAAATCAGGTCTCAATTGGTACCAAAAGATTGAGATCATTCCCTGCATATTTTCAGACCACAGTGCTCTGAAGCTAGAACTCAATCACAAGAGGAAATTTGGAAAGAACGCAAATACATGGAGACTAAACAGCCTCCTTCTAAAAAATGAATGGGTCAACCAGGAAATTAAAGAAGAACTGAAAAAAATCATGGAAACAAATGATAATGAAAACACAATGGTTCAAAATCTGTGGGACAGAACAAAGGCAGTCCTGAGAGGAAAATATATAGCGGTGCAAGCCTTTCTCAAGAAACAAGAAAGGTCTCAAATACACAATCTAACCCTACACCTAAAGGAGCTGGAGAGAGAACAACAAAGAAAGCCTAAACCCAGCAGGAGAAGAGAAATCATAAAGATCAGAGCAGAAATCAATGAAATAGAAACTAAAAAAACAATAGAAGAAATCAACGAAACTAGGAGCTGGTTCTTTGAAAGAATTAATAAGATTGACAAACCCCTGGCCAGACTTATCAAAAAGAAAAGAGAAAGGACGCAAATAAATAAAATCATGAATGAAAGAGGAGAGATCACAACCAACACCAAAGAAATACAAACAATTATAAGAACATACTACGAGCAACTCTACACCAACAAATTTGACAATCTGGAAGAATGGGTACATTTCTAGAGACATATAAACTACCACAACTGAACCAGGAAGAAATAGATAACCTGAACAGACCCATAACCAGTAAGGAGATTGAAACAGTCATCAAAAATCTCCAAACAAACAAAAGTCCAGGGCCAGATGGCTTCCCAGGGGAATTCTACCAAACATTTAAAGAAGAATTAATTCCTATTCTCCTGAAACTGTTCCAAAAAATAGAAATGGAAGGAAAACTTCCAAACTCATTCTATGAGGTCAGCATCACCTTGATCCCAAAACCAGACAAGGATCCCACCAAAAAAGAGAATTACAGACCCATATCCTTGATGAACTCAGATGCGAAAATTCTCACTAAAATACTGGCCAATAGGATCCAACAGTACATTCAAAGGATTATTCACCACGACCAAGTGGGATTTATTCCAGGGCTGCAAGGTTGGTTCAACATCCGCAAATCCATCAATGTGGTACAATACATTAATAAAAGAAAGAGTAAGAACCATATGATACTCTCAATAGATGCCGAAAAAGCATTTGACAAAGTGCAGCATCTCTTCCTGATTAAAACTCTTCAAAGTGTAGGGATAGAAGGCACATACCTCAATATTATCAAAGCCATCTATGAAAAACCCACCACAAATATCATTCTCAATGGAGAAAAACTGAAAGCTTTTCCGCTAAGATCAGGAACATGGCATGGATGTCCGTTATCACCACTGCTGTTCAACATAGTACTAGAAGTCCTAGCCTCAGCAATCAGACAACAAAAAGAAATTAAAGGCATCCAAATTGGCAAAGAAGAAGTCAAACTATCACTCTTTGCAGATGATATGATACTATATGTGGAAAACCCAAAAGGCTCCACTCCAAAACTGCTAGAACTTATACAGGAATTCAGTAAAGTGTCAGGATATAAAGTCAATGCACAGAAATCAGTCGCATTTCTTTACACTAACAACAAGACAGAGGAAAGAGAAATTGAGGAGTCAGTCCCATTTACAATTGCACCCAAAACCCTAAGATACCTAGGAGTAAATCTAACCAAAGAGGCAAAGAATCTGTACTCAGAAAACTATAAAGTACTCATGAAAGAAATTGAGGAAGACACAAAGAAATGGAAAAATATTCCATGCTCATGGATTGGAAGAACAAATATTGTGAAAATGTCTATTCTACCTAAAGCAATCTACGCATTTAATGCAATCCCTATCAAAATCCCATCCATTTTTTAAAGAAATAGAACAAATAATCCTAAAATTTATATGGAACCAGAAAAGACCTCGAATAGCCAAAGGAATATTGAAAAAGAAAGCCAAAGTTGGTGGCATCACAATTCCAGACTTCAAGCTCTATTACAAAGCTGTCATCATCAAGACAGTACGGTACTGGCACAAAAACAGATATATAGACCAATGGAACAGAATAGAGAGCCCAGAAGTAGACCCTCAACTCTATGGTCAACTAATCTTCGACAAAGCAGGAAAGAATGTCCAATGGAAAAAAGACAGCCTCTTCAACAAATGGTGCTGGGAAAATTGGACAGCCACATGCAGAAAAATGAAATTGGACTATTTCCTTACACCACACACGAAAATAGACTCAAAATGGATGAAGGACCTCAATGTGAGAAAGGAATCTATCAAAATCCTTGAGGAGAATGCAGGCAGCAACCTCTTTGACTTCAACCACAGCAACTTCTTCCTAGGAACATCGCCAAAGGCAACAGAAGCAAGGGCAGAAATGAACTATTGGGATTTCATCAAGATCAAAAGCTTTTGCACAGCAAAGGAAACAGTTAACAAAACCAAAAGACAACTGACAGAATGGGAGAAGATATTTGCAAATGACATATCAGATAAAGGGCTAGTATCCAAAATCTATAAAGAGCTTAGCAAACTCAACACCCAAAGAACAAATAATCCAATCAAGAAATGGGCAGAGGACATGAACAGACATTTCTGCAAAGAAGACATCCAGATGGCCAACAGACACATGAAAAAATGCTCCACATCACTCGGCATCAGGGAAATACAGATCAAAACCACAATGAGATACCACCTCACACCAGTCAGAATGGCTAAAATTAACAAGTCAAGAAATGACAGATGCTGGCGAGGATGCGGAGAGAGGGGAACCCTCCTACACTGCTGGTGGGAATGCAAGCTGGTGCAACCACTCTGGAAAACAGTGTGGAGGTTCCTCAAAAAACTGAAAATAGAGCTACCCTATGACCCAGCAATTGCACTACTGGGTATATATCCTAAAGATACAAACGTGTTGCTCTGAAGGGGCACATGCACCTGAATGTTCATAGCAGCAATGTCCACAATAGCCAAACTGTGGAAAGAACCTAGATGTCCATCAGCAGATGAATGGATAAAGAAGATGTGGTATATATACACAATGGAATACTATGCAGCCATCAAAAGACATGAAATCTTGCCATTTGTGACGACATGGATGGAACTAGAGGGTATCATGCTTAGTGAAATAAGTCAATCAGAGAAAGACAACTATCATATGATCTCTTTGATATGAGGAAGTGGAGATGCAATGCGGGGGGGGGGTTGGGGGGAGGTAGGAAAAGAAAAAATGAAAAGATGGGATTGGGGGGGAGACAAATCATAAAAGACTCAATCTCAAAAAACAGACTGAGGGTTGCTGGGGGGAGGGGGGACGGGAGAGGGTGGTGGGTAAATGGACATTGGGGAGGGTATGTGCTATGATGAGTGCTGTGAAATGTGTAAACCTGGCATTTCACAGACCTGTACCCCTGGGGATAAAAATACATTATATGTTTATTAAAAAAAAAGTTGGTCAGTGTTGGTATCAATAAATGCTTATGGAACAGATCTAAACCAGACCTTAAGCTTACTTATTTAAAACTTGAAGTGTTTAACTTGGAGATTCCTTGAAATTCTGACTCCTTGGGGGCACCTGGATGGCTCAGTCAGTTAAACATCTGTGTTTGGCTCAGGTCATGATCCCAGAGTCTGAGGATCAAGCCCCATGTCAGGTTTCTTGCTTAGCAGGGAGCCTGCTTCTCCCTCTGCCTCTGCCTGCTGCTCCTCCTTCTTGTGCTCCCTCTCTCTCTCTTTCTGTCAAATAAATAAATAAAGTCTTAAAAAAAAGAAACTCTGACACCCTGTATTTCTATGGAAGTTGACCATTAAGATTACATTAATATCAATATCCTTTATACAGAAAATTAAATTTATTGCATTGTGATCATTTCCATGATTTTTTTTAAGTTGTCATTTTAATTTAGTTAACAGTGTTATATTAGTTTCAGGTGTATAATATACTGATTCAACAATTCTATACATCACCGAGTGATTATCATAAGTGAACTCCTTAATCAGCATCACCTATTTAATGCACTGACGCACCACTGTCCCCACTGGTAACCCTCTGTAGGTTTTTCATAAATGACCTTTATTATGTTCAGATATGTTCCCTCTAACTCTATTTTGTTGGGAGTTTTTTAACATGAATGAATGTTGTACCTTGTCAAATGATTTTCTATATCTATTGAAATGATCATATGGTTCTTATCCTTTCTTTAGTTAATGTGGTGTGTATTACATTGATTTGAGAATGTGGAACCACCCTTGCAAACCAGGAATAAATCCCACTTGGTGTGGTGAAAAAAAAATTAATGTATTGATGGATTTGGTTTACTAGTATTTTTGTTGAGGAGTATTGCATCTTTGTTCATCAGGGATATTGCCCTGTAGTTCCCATTTTCATTGTCTTTATCTGCTTTTAGTATCAGGGTAATTCTGGCTTATAGAATGAGTTAGAACATTTTCCTTCATTTTCTATTTATTGGAATAGTTTGAGAAGTACTAATTCTTTAAATGTTTGGTAGAATTCACCTGTGAAGCTGTGTGGCCCTGAATTTTTGTTCATTTGTTTTTTTAATTATTGAGTCTATTTATTTGCAGTTTATAAGTGTGATCAAATTTTCTATTTCTTCCTGTATTAGTTCTGGTGGTTTATAAGTTTCTAGGGATTTCTTCATTCCTTGCCTAATTTCCATGCTTCATTCCATGCCTATTTTCCATGCTTCATTCCATGCCTAATTTGTTGGTGTATAGTTGCCCACAATATTCTCTTATGATTGTATTTCTCCAGTGCTGGATGTGATCTCTCCTCTTTCATTAATGATTTTATTTATTTAAGTCCTTTCTTTCTTATTGGTAATACTGGCTAGAGGCTTACCAATTTTATTTATCCAAAGAACCAGCTCCTAGTTCCACTGGTCTATTCCTATTTTTTTTCCTTTTTACCATTTTTAGCTCCTCTTTCTGTTGGGTTTAAGCTTCATTTGTTCTCCTTTCAGGTCCTTTAGGTTTGAGATTTTTTCTTGCATTTTGAGGTAGACCTGTATTGCTGTTAACTTCCCTCTTAGAACCACTTTTTTTTTTAATTAAATTTTTTATTTATTTTCAGCGTAACAGTATTCATTGTTTTTTCACCACACCCAGTGCTCCATGCAATCTGTGCCCTCCCCAATACCCACCACCTGGTTCCCCCAACCTCCCACCCCCCGCCCCTTCAAAACCCTCAGGTTGTTTTTCAGAGTCCATAGTCTCTCATGGTTCACCTCCCCTTCCAATTTCCCTCAACTCCCTTCTCCTCTCCATCTACCCTTGTCCTCTATATTATTTGTTATGCTCCACAAATAAGTGAAACCATATGATACTTGACTTTCTCTGTTTGACTTATTTCACTCAGCATAATCTCTTCCAGTCCTGTCCATGTTGCTACAAAAGTTGGATATTCGTCCTTTCTGATGGAGGCATAATACTCCATAGTGTATATGGACCACATCTTCCTTATCCATTCATCCATCGAAGGGCATCTTGGTTCTTTCCACAGTTTGGCGACCGTGGCCATTGCTGCTATAAATATTGGGGTACAGATGGCCCTTCTTTTCACTACATCTGTATCTTTGGGGTAAATACCCAGCAGTGCAATTGCAGGGTCATAGGGAAGCTCTATTTTTAATTTCCTGAGGAATCTCCACACTGTTCTCCAAAGTGGCTGCACCAGTTTGCTTTCCCACCAACAGTGTAAGAGGGTTCCCCTTTCTCCACATCCTCTCCAACACACGTTGTTTCCTGTCTTGCTGATTTTGGCCATTCTAACTGGTGTAAGGTGGTATCTCAATGTGGTTTTGATTTGAATCTCCCTGATGGCTAGTGATGATGACCATTTTTTCAGGTGTCTGGTAGCCATTTGTATGTCTTCATTGGAGAAGTGTCTGTTCATGTCTTCTGCCCATTTTTTAATATGATCATCTGTTTTGTGTGTGTTGAGTTTGAGGAGTTCTTTATAGATCCTGGATATCAACCTTTTGTCTGTACTGTCATTGGAAAATATCTTCTCCCATTCCGTGGGTTGCCTCTTTGTTTTGTTGACTGTTTCTTTTGCTGTGCAGAAGCTTTTGATCTTGATGAAGTCCCAAAAGTTCATCTTTGCCTTTGTTTCCTTCGCCTTTGGAGACATATCTTGAAAGAAGTTGCTGTGGCTGATATCGAAGAGGTTACTGCCTATGTTCTCCTCAAGGATTCTGATGGATTCCTGTCTCACGTTGAGGTCTTTTATCCATTTCCGGTTTATCTTTGTGTACGGTGTAAGAGAATGGTCAAGTTTCATTCTTCTACATATAGCTGTCCAGTTTTCCCAGCATCATTTATTGAAGAGACTGTCTTTTTTCCACTGGATATTTTTTTCCTGTTTTGTCGAAGATTATTTGACCATGAATGGCCTAAATGCGCCCATAAAATGACACAGGGTTGCAGATTGGATAAAACGACAGGACCCATCCATATGTTGTCTACAAGAGACCCATTTTGAACCTAAAGATACACCCAGACTGAAAGTGAAGGGATGGAGAAGCATCTTTCATGCCAATGGGCCTCAAAAGAAGGCCGGGGTAGCGATTCTCATATCAGATAAATTAGATTTTAAACTAAAGATGGTAGTCAGAGATACAGAAGGACACTACATCATTCTTAAAGGGACTATCCACCAAGATGATCTAACAATTGTAAATATCTATGCCCCCAATATGGGAGCAGCCAATTACATAAGAAAACTATTAATCAAGATAAAGAGTCATATTGATATGAATACATTAATAGTAGGAGATCTTAACACGCCTCTCTCAGAAATAGACAGATCATCGAAGCAGAAAATCAATAAAGAAATAAGAGCATTGAATGACACATTGGACCAGATGGACCTCATAGATATATACAGAACATTCCACCCTAAAACAACAGAATACTCATTCTTCTCAAGTGCACATGGAACCTTCTCCAGAATAGACCACATACTGGGTCACAAATCAGGGCCAAAAGACTGAGATGATTCCCTGCATATTCTCAGATCACAATGCTTTGAAACTGGAGCTCAATCGCAAGGAAAAGTTCAGAAGGAACTCAAACACCTGGAAGCTAAAGACCTCCTTGCTTAAGAATGCTTGGATCAACCAGGAGATCAAAGAAGAACTCAAACAATTTATGGAAACCAATGTGAATGAAGACACTTCACTCCAAAACCTATGGGATACAGCAAAGGCAGTCCTAAGGGGGAAATTCATAGCCATCCAAGCCTCCCTCAAAAAAATTGAAAAATCCAGAATACACCAGCTGTCTCTACACCTTAAAGAACTAGAGAATCAACAACAAATCAAACCAACTCCACACGTAAGAAGGGAAATAATCAAGATTAGAGCAGAGATCAATGAGGTAGAAACCAGAGATACAGTAGAACGTATCAATGAAACTAGAAGCTTGTTTTTTGAAAGAATCAATAAGATCGATAAACCACTGGCCACACTAATCCAAAAGAAAAGAGAGAAAGCCCAAATTCATAAAATTATGAATGAAAAGGGAGAGATCACAACTAACACCAAGGAAGTAGAAACAATCATCAGAAACTATTATCAACAGTTATATGCCAATAAGCTAAGCAACCTAGATGAAATGGATGCATTCCTCGAAAACTATAAACTCCCAAAATTGAACCAGGAAGAAATTGACAACCTGAATAGACCGATATCTAGTAACGAGATTGAAGCAGTGATCAAAAACCTCCCAAAAAACAAGAGCCCAGGACCTGACGGATTCCCTGGGGAATTCTATCAAACTTTCAAAGAAGAAATAATACCTATTCTCCTGAAGCTGTTTCAAAAAATTGAAGCAGAAGGAAAACTTCCAGACTCTTTTAATGAAGCCAGCATTACCCTGATCCCCAAACCAGGCAAAGACCCTACCAAAAAGAATTTCAGACCAATATCACTGATGAATATGGATGCTAAGATTCTCAACAAGATCCTAGCAAACAGGATCCAACAGCACATTAAAAAGATTATCCACCATGACCAGGTGGGATTCATCCCTGGGTTACAAGGATGGTTCAACATTCGCAAATCAATCAATGTGATAGAACAAATCAATAAGAGAAGAGAGAAGAACCACATGATCCTCTCCATTGATGCAGAAAAAGCTTTTGACAAAATCCAGCATCCGTTCCTGATTAAAACGCTTCAAAGTATAGGGATAGAGGGAACATTCCTGAACTTCATCAAATCTATCTATGAAAAACCCACAGCAAATATCATCCTCAATGGGAAAAAGCTTGCAGGCTTCCCGTTGAGATCAGGAACACGACAAGGATGCCCACTCTCACCACTCTTGTTCAACATAGTATTAGAAGTCCTAGCAACAGCAATCAGACAATAAAGAGAAATAAAAGGTATCCAGATTGGCAAGGAAGAAGTCAAACTCTCTCTCTTCGCAGATGACATGATTCTTTATATGGAAAACCCGAAAGACGCCACCCCCAAACTACTAGAACTCATACAGCAATTCAGTAATGTAGCAGGATACAAAGTCAATGTCCAGAAATCAGTGGCTTTCTTATACACTAACAATGAAAATACAGAAAGGCAAATTAGAGAATCGATTCCATTTACTATAGCACCAAAAACCATAAGATACCTCGGAATAAACCTAACCAAAGAGGTTAAAGATCTGTACTCGAGGAACTACAGAACACTCCTAAAAGAAATTGAAGAAGACACAAAAAGATGGAAGACCATTCCATGCTCTTGGATGGGAAGAATAAACATCGTTAAAATGTCTATACTGCCCAGAGCAATCTATACTTTTAATGCCATTCCGATCAAAATTCCACCAGTATTTTTCAAAGAGCTGGAGCAAACAATCCTAAAATTTGTATGGAATCAGAAGAGACCCCGAGTTGCTAAGGAAATGTTGAAAAACAAAAATAAAACTGGTGGCATCACGTTACCTGATTTCAAGCTTTACTACAAAGCTGTGATCACCAAGACAGCATGGTACTGGCATAAAAACAGACACATGGACCAGTGGAACAGAGTAGAGAGCCCAGATATGGACCCTCAACTCTATGGTCAAATAATCTTAGAACCACTTTTAATGCCCAAAGGCTTTGAACCATTGTAGTTAAATTTTCATTTGTTTCTAAATACTTTTTAATTTTTTTTCTTTTATTTCCTGGTTGATGCATGAATAGTATGGTAACACATTATTTAGTTTCCATGTATTTCTGGTCTTTCCCTATTTTTTATTGTGGTTTTCTTCTAGTTTTATAGTGTCAAGATCAGAAAAGATTCATGATATGACTTCAGTCTTTTTGTATTGATGAGGCCTGTTTTGTGACTGAATACATGATCTATTCTGGAGAAGGTTACATGCGCACTTGATAAGAATGTTCATTCTTCTGTTTAAGGATGGAATGTTCTGAAAATATCTATTAAATCCATCTGTTCTGGTATGTCATTTAAAGCTTATTTTCCTTGTTGATTTTCTGTTTAGTTATCTGTTGATATAAGTAGGTTGTTAAAGCACCCTACTATTATTATACTGTTACCTATTAGTTCCCTCATGTTTGTTATTAACAGTTTTATGTATTTGGGTGTTCATAGGTTTGGTAAATAAATGTTTACAATTACATCTTCTTGTTGGATTATGCCCTTTAAATTTTTTTTTTCTTTCCTCCTTTCTTTTCTGGACATAATGACTAGATGGAAAAATTCACCCCAAGAGAAAGAACATGACTCACCACCAGAGATTTAATCAATATGGATATAAGTAAAATGTATCAATTAGAATTTAAAACAACAATTATATATATATATATATTTTTTTTAGATTATTTATTTATTTATTTATTTGACAGAGATCACAAGTAGACAGAGAGGCAGGCAGAGAGAGAGGAGGAAGCCGGCTCCCTGCTGAGCAGAGAGCCCGATGCAGGGCTCGATCCCAGGACCCTGAGATCATGACCCGAGCCGAAGGCAGAGGCTTTAACCCACTGTGCCACCCAGGCGCCCCTAAAACAACAATTATAAAGATACTAGCTAGGCTTGCGAAAAAAGTGTAGAAAACAGTAGAAAATCCCTTACTATAAAAATAAAATAATTAAAATCTGATTAGACCAAAATTTAAAATGCTCTTACTGAGATGCTGTCACAAATGGAGGCTTTAGCAGTGAAGATACATGAGGCAGAAGAGTCAGTCATACAGAAGACAAAAAAAAAAAAAAAAGGAAGCTGGAAAGAAGAGAGAAACACAACTACTTGAACACCAAGGGAGACTTTGAGAACTCAGCAATTAAATAAAGCAAAATAATATCTGGGTAAAAGGGGTCCCAGAAGATGAAGAGCATGAGAGAGGGACAAAAGGTTTATTTGGACAACTTATAGCTGAGAACTTCCCTAATCTGGGGGAGGAAACAGGCATTCAAGTCCAGAAGGCACAGAGAATCTCCCTCAAAATCAATAAAAATAGGTCAACACATTAACATATAAAAGTGAAACTTGCAAATTTCAAATATAAAGACAAATCCAAAATGCAGCTTGGGATAAGGGGTCCTTATGTACAAAGGTAGATACATGAGGCTGGCAACAGACCTGCCCACAGAGACCTGGCAGGCCAGAAAGGACTGGCATGATATAGTCACCATGTTAAATGGGAAAAAATATGGAAACAAGAATATTCTTTCCAGCAAGGCTGTCATTCACAATAGAAGGGGAGATAAAAAGTTTCTGCAAGATTTGAAAAATAAAAGAATTTGTGAACACTAAATCAGCTCTGCAAGAAATATTCAAGGGTATCCTTTGATTGAAGAGAGAGCCCAAAAGCCACAAAGACCAGAAAGGAACAAAGACAATTTACAGGAACAGTGACGTTAAAGGTAATAAAATGGCAATAACTCCACATATTTCAATAATTACTCTGAATGTAAATAGACTAAATGTTCTAATCAAAATACATAGGATATTGCAATGGATAGAAATACAAGACCCATCAATATGCTGCTTGCAATAGAATTATTTTAGACCTGAAGACACCTCGAGATTGAAAATGAGGCGGTGGAGAACCATTTATCATGCTAATTGGACATCAAAAGAGAGCTGGGATGGCAATCCTTATAACAAACTATATTTTAAACCAAAGACTGTAATAAGAGATGAAGAAGGAAACTATATCATAATAAAGCAATCTATTCAACAAGAAGATATAACAATTATAAATATTTATGCCCCTAACGTGGGAACAGCCAAATATATAAACCAATTAATAGCAAAATTAAAGAAAAAAAACATTGATAATAATGCGGTATGAGTAGGGGGAAATAAGCACTCTACTCACAAAAATGGACAGATCGTATAAGCAGATCAACAAGTAAAAATGGCTTTGAAACACACACAGCACCAAATGGACTTAAGAGATATATTCACAGCATTTCTTGCTAAAGTGGCAGAATACACATTCTTCTCCAGTGCACATGGAACAATCTCCAGAATAGATCACATACTGAGTCACAAATCAAGTCTCAACTGGCACAAAAAGGTTGAGATTAGTCCATGCATATTTTCATACCACAATGATTTAAAAACTGAAGTCAGCTATAAGAAAAAAAAATGATAGGACCACAAATACATGGATATTAAAGAGCATCCTGCACAGCAAAGGAAACTATCAACAACAAAAAAAGGCAATCCATGGAATGGGTTCATAAATGACACTACAGACAAAGGGCTGATATCCAAGATCTATAAAGAACTCCTCAAACTCAACACTCAAAAAACAGATAATCATGTCAAAAAATGGGCAGAAGACATGAACAGACACTTCTCCAAAGAAGACATACAAATGACTAACAGACACATGAAAAAATGTTTGTCATCATTAGCCACCAGGGAGATTCAAATCAAAACCACATTGAGATATTGAGATATTGAGATACCACCTTACACCAGTTAGAATGGCCAAAATTAACTTGTAAATGACAAGTGCTGGAGAGGATGTAGAGAAAGGGGATCCCTTTTACACTACTGGGGGGAATGCAAGTAGGTGCAGCCACTTTGGAAAATCACATGGAGATTTCTTAGGAAATTAAAAATAGAGCCACCCTACAACCCTGCAATTGCACTACTGGGTATTTACCCCCAAAATACAGATGTAGTGAAAAGAAGGGCCATCTGTACCCCAATGTTCATAGCAGCAATGACCACAGTGGCCAAACTGTGGAAAGAGCCAAGATGCCCTTCAACAGATGAATGGATAAAGAAGATATGGTCCATATATAGAATGAAATATTACACAGCCATCAGAAAAGATGAATACCCAACTTTTGTATTAACAGGATGGGAATGGAAGAGATTATGCTGAGTGAAATAAGTCAAGCAGAGAGAGTCAATCATCACATGGTTTCACTTACTTGTGGAGCATAAGGAAGAACATGGAGGACATTAGAAGAAGGAAAGGCAAAGTGAATTGGGATAAATCAGAGGGGGAGATGAAGCATGAGAGACTGTGGACTCTGAGAAAGAAACTGAAGGTTTTGGAGGGGAGGAGGTTGGGGGGTTAGGTGAGCCCGGTGGTGGGTATTAAGGAGGGCATGTAGGAGCACTGGGTGTGCTGCATAAACAATGAATTTTGGAACACTGAAAAAAATTAAATTAAATTAAAATTTAAAAAAATGAACCTTGGAACACTGAAAAAATAAAATAAAATAAAAAAGAGCATCCTACTAAAGAATAAATGGGTCGATCAGAAGAAAATTAAAGGAGAACTAAAAAAAAAATACATGGAAGCAAATGAAAAGGAAAACACAACAGTTCAGAACCTTTGGGATGCAGCAAAGGCAGTCCTAAAATGGAAGTATATAGTAATGCAGGCCTTTTTCAAGAACCAAGGAAAGTCTCAAATACACAACCTAGATTTATAGCTAAAGGAGCTGGAAAAAGGGCAACCAATAAAGCCTAAATCTAGCAGAAGAAGAGAAATAATAAATATTAGAGTAGAAATCAAGATATAGAACTGGGAAAAAAAACCCACAGTAGAACAGATCAATGAAACTAGGAGCTGATTCTTTGAAATAATTAATGCGATTGATAAACCTCAAGCCAGACTTAACAAAAAGAAAAGAGAAAAGCTTATTCCCCAGGTATCTTATGGTTTTTGGTGCAACTGAAAATGGGATTAATTCCTTAATTTCTCTTTCTTCAGTAACATAGTTAGTGTATAGAAATGCAACTGATTTCTGTGCATTGAGTTTATATCCCATCACATTGCTGAATTGCTATATGAACTCTAGCAATTTTGCGGTGGATTCTTTTGGGATTTTCACATAATAAAGTATCATGTCATCTGCAAAGAGAGACCGTTTGACTTTTTCTTTGCCAATTTGAATGCCTTTTGTTTCTTTTATTGGCTGACTGCTGAGGCTAGGACTTCTAGCACTATGTTGAGCAATAGTGGTTTGAGTGGGCATCCTTGTCATGTTCCTGACTTTAAGGGAAAAGTCCTTAATTTTTCCCCATTGACAATGATATTCATTGTGGGGCTTTTCATAGATGGCTTTTATGATATGGAGGTACCTTGCCTCTATCTCTACACTCTGAAGAGTTTTCATCAAAAAAAGATGCTGTATTTTGTCAAATGGTTTTTCTGCATCAATTGAGAGGATCATATGGTTCTTGCCCTTTCTTCTATTAATGTGATCTGTCATATTGATTGATTTGCAAATGTGGAACCATCTTTGTATCCCAGGAATAAATCCCACCTGGTCTTGGTGAATAATCCTCCTAATGTATTGTTGGATTATATTGTCTATGATCTTGTTGAGTATTTTGTCATCCATGTTCATTAGGGATATTGGTCTGTACTTCTCCTTTTTGTTGGGGTCTTTGTCTGATTTGGGGATAAATATAATGCTCACATGATAGAACAGGTTTTGAAATTTTCCTTCCATTTTGATTTTTTAGAAGAGTTTCAGAACAGATATTAATTCTTCTTTAAATGTTTGGTAGAATTTCCCTGGGAAGCCATTTGACCTTGGATTCTAATTTTTTGGGAGGTTTTTGATTAATGCTTTGATTTACTTCCTGGTTATTGGTCTGTTCAGATTTTCTATTTCTTCCTGTTTCAGTATAGGTGGTTTATAACTTTCCAGGAATGCATCCATTTCTTCCAGATTGCCAAATTTGTTGGCATATAGTTGCTGATAATAATTTCTAATGATTGTTTCTATGTTCTTGGTATTAGTTGTGATCTCTCCTATTTCATTCATGATTTTATTAATTTTTGTCCTTTCTCTTTGCTTTTGGATAAGTCTGGCCAGAGGTTTATTGACCTAATTAATTCTTTCAAAGAACCAGCTACTAGTTTTGTTGATCTGTACTACTGTTTTTTTTTTCTGGTTTCTATTTCATTGATTTCTGTTCTAATATTTATTACTTATTTTCTCCTGCTTGGTTTGGACTTTATTTGCTCTTCCTTCTCCATATCCTTAAGGTTTAAGGTTACCTTGTGCATTTGGGATTTTGAGAGAGGCTTGGAAGGCTAGGTACTTCCCTCTTAGGACTGCCTTTGCAGTGTTCCATACATTTTGTAGCAGTGTGTTTTTGTTTTCATTAGTTTGCATGAATTGTTTAAGTTCTTCTTTAATTTCCCGGTTGACTCAATCAATCCTTAGCAGGATGGTCTTTAACTTCCAAGTGTTTGAATTCCTTCAAATTTTTTTCTTCTAATTGAGTTCCAGTTTTAAAGCATTGTGGTCTGATAACATACAGGGAATAATCTCAGTCTTTTGGTATCAGTTGAGACATGATTTGTGATCCAGTATGTGATCTATTCTGGAGAAAGTTTTTTTTTAAAGATTTTATTTATTTATTTGACAGACAGAGATCACAAGTAGGCAGAGAGGCAGGCAGAGAGAGAGGAAGGGAAGCAGGCTCCCCGCCGAGCAGAGAGCCCGATGCAGGGCTCGATCCCAGGACCCTGAGATCATCACTTGAGCCGAAGGCAGAAGCTTTAACCCACTGAGCCACCCAGGTGCCCCAATTCTGGAGAAAGTTTTATGTGTACTTGAGAAGAATGAGTATTCTGTTGTTTTTGGATAGAATTTTTTATATCCGTGAAATCCATTTGGTCCAAAAAACTGTTCCACATCCCTTGCAATAAGAGAAATACAAATCAAAACCACAATGAAATACCACCTTACACCATTTAGAGTGGGTAAACTTAACAAGACAGGGAACAGCAAATGTTGGCAAAGATGTGGAGAAAGGGGAACCCTCCTACACTGGGAATGCAAGCTGGTACAACCACTCTGGAAAACAGTATGAAGGTTGCTCAACACATTAAAAATAGAGCAACCATGTGACCCAGTAATTGCACTACCAGGTATTTACTCCAAAGATAAAAGTGAAAAGAAGGGGCCCATGCACCCCAATGTTCATAACAGCAATGTCCACAATAGCTAAACTGTGGAAGGAGATAAGATGTCCTTCAACAGATGAATGGATAAAGAAGATATGGTTCATATGTACAATAGAATATTGCTCAGGCATTAGAAAAGATGAATATCTACCATTTACATCAACAAGGATCGAACTGGAAGGTATTATGCTAAGTGAAATCAGTCACTCAAAGAAAGACAGTTATATGGTTTCACTCATATGTGGAACATAAGGCATAGTGCAGAGAACAATAGGGGAAAGGAGGGAACACTGAAAGGGAAAAAACAAAAGGGGGAGAAAACCATATGAGATTCTTGACTCTGGGAAATAAATTGAAGGCTGAAGAAAGGGAGGTGGGTGGGGGGATGGATAACTTGGTCATAGGCAATAAGGAGGGCATGTTATGTGATGAACAATGGGTGTGGTATGCAACTAATGAAACATTGAACATTATATAAAAAACTAATGATGCACTACTGTATTGGTTAATTGAATTTAAGAAAAAAGAAAGGAGAAAGGACCCAAACAAATAAAATAATGAATGAAAGAGGAGAGATCACAACCAGGACCGAAGAAATCCAAACAATAATGAGAATATAATGAGCACTTATATGCCAACAAATCAGGCAATCTGAAAGAAATGGAAGCATTCCTTGTAACAATATAAACTACCAAGACTGAAACAGAAAGAAATAGAAAACCTGAACAGACCTAGAACCAGCAAAGAAATTGAATCAGTAATAAAAATCTCCCAATAAACAGGAGTCCAGAGCTGGATGGTTTACCAATGGAATTCTACCAAACATTTAAAGAATTAATATGTTTCTTCTGAAACTGTTTCAAAAATAGAAATGGAAAGAAAACTCCCAAACTCATTGTATGAGGCCAGCATATCTTGATCCCAAAGCCAAAGACCCCATCAAAAAGAATTACAGACCAATATCCCTAATGAACATGGATGCAAAAATTCTCAACTAGTTACTAGCAAATAGGATCCAACAAGACATTAATGATAGGATAAGAATCATATCATCCTTTCAATAGATACAGAAAAATTATTTGACAAATACAGCATCCTCTCCTGACTAAAACTATATGTAGGGATAGAGGGAACATGCCTCAGTATCATAAAAACCATATACAAAAACCCCACTGCACATACCACCCTCAATGGAGAAAAGCTGAGAGCTTCTTTTGTAGGGTCAGGACATGACAGGGATGTCTACTCTCAGCATTGTTGTTCAATATAGCACTGGAAGTCCTAGCCTCAAGAATCAGACAACAAAAAGAAATAAAAGGCAATGAAATTAGCAGAGAAGAAGTCAAACTTTCACTCTTCACAGATGACATGATACTCTATGTAGAAAACCCAAAGGCTCCACCCAAAAATTGCTAGAACTGATACAGGAATTCAACAAAGTGTCAGGATACAAAATCAATGCACAGAAATCAGTTGCATTTTTATACATGGACTATGAGGCAGAAGAAAGAGAAATCAAGGGGTGGATCCCATTTATTATTTCACGTAAAGACATGAAATACCTAGGAATAAACCTAACCAAAGAGGTAAAGTATCTGTACTCTGAAAAATGTAGAACACTTATGAAAGAAATTGAAGAAGACACAAAGAAAAGGAAAAACATTCCATGCTTGTAGATTAGTAGAATAAGTATTGTTAAGATGTTTATGCTACCCAAAGCAATCTAGACATTCAATGCAATCTGTATCAAAATGCCATCAATATTTTTCACAGAGCTGGAACAAACAATCCTAAAATTTGTTTGGAACCACGAAATACCCCAAATATCCAAAAGAATGCTGAAAAATAAAAGCAAAATTGGAGGCATCACAATTCCAGACTTCAAGCTGTATGACAAAGCTGTAATAATCAAGATGGTATATTACAGGCACAAAAACAGACACACACATCAGTGCAACAGAATAGAGAACCCAATATTGGACCCTCAAACTCTATGGTCAACTAATCTTCAATGAAGCCAGAAAGAATATCCAGTGGATAAAAGACAGTCTCTTTAATGATGCTGGGAAAATTGGACAGCCACATGCAGAAGAATGAAACTCGACCATTCTCTAACACCATACACAAAGATAAACTCAAAATGGATGAAAGACCTCAATGTGCAACAGGAATACCTCAGTATCCTAGGGGAGAACATATGCAATAACATCTTTGACATTGGCCACAGTTACTTCTTTCAAGACGTCTCTAAAGGCAAGAAAAACCAAAGCAAAAATGAACTTTTGGGACTCCATCAAGATAAAAAGCTTTTGCACAACAAAGGAAACATTCAACAAAACTAAGTAGCAACCCACAGAATGGGAGAAGGTATTTGCAAATGACATTACAGATAAAGGGCTGGTATCCCAGATCTATAAAGAACTTATCAAACTCAATGCCCAAAAAACAAATGATTCAGTCAAGAAATGGGCTGAAGACATGAACATACATTCTTCCAAAGAAGACATATAAATGGTCAACAGATGCATGAAAAAATGCTCAACATCAGAGAAATACAATTCGAAACCATAATGAGATACCATCTGACACTAGTCAGAATGGCTAAAATTAAGAACTCAGGAAATAACAGAAGTTGGCGAGAATGCAGAGAAAGGGGATCCCTCTTACATTGTTGGTGGGAGTATAATCTGGTGCAGCCACTCTGGAAAACAGTATTGTTCCTCAAAAAGTGAAAAAGTGAAAAAAAAAAAAAAAAGCTATCCTACGATCCAGCAATTGCGCTACTAGGTATTATCGAAAGGATACAAACACAGTGATTTAAGGTGGTACAACACCCCAATGTTTATAGCAACAATATGAACAATGACAAAAGATGGAAAGAGCCCAGATATGCATTGATGAATGCATGATGCATGATGAATGGTTAAGAATGAGTGGTATGTATATAGATATATCTATACCTATATATAGATATCTCAATAGATTTCTGAATAGATGATAGATTAGATAGATAGATAGATATAGATGTGATGGAATATTATTCAGCCATCAACAATAATGATATCTTGTTATTTGCAATGGCACGGATGGAACTAGAAGGTATTATCAGTGAAAGGTATTATCAGTGAAAGGTATTATTAGTGAAAGGTATTATTAGTGAAAAAGTCAGAGAATGACAAATGCCATATGATTTCACTCAGGTGGAATTTAATAAAGAAAACCGATGAACATAGGAGAAGTGATGAAAAAATAAAATAAGAGAAAAACAAAAAGGGAGGCAAACCATAACAGTCTCTTAACCACAGGAAACAAACTGAGGGCTGCTGGAGGGGAGGTCGGGGATGGGAATGGAGTAACTGGTTGATGGGCATTGAGGAGAGCACTTGAAATAATGAGCACTGGGTGTTGTATACAGCTGATGAATCACTAAATTCCACCTCTTAAACTAATAATACAGTATATGTAATTAAGATGAATTTAAATAAAGAATTAAAACAAATAAATTGAGTCCTGTAGTCAGAATATAGATGGGTCTTGTTTTTTTAATCTATCCTATCACCTTATGTCTTCTGATTTCAGTCTTTTGTGCATTTACATTCAAAGTAATTATTGATAGATATGTATTTATTGTCATTTTATTGCTTTGTTGTTTCTGAAGATTTTCTCTTATCCTTTCTTCTTTTTACTTCTTTCATGGTTTGCTAATTTTCTTTAGTATTGCATTTGGATTTCTTTCTCTTTATTCTTTTCAAATTAGTGATTCTTGATATATAGTTATCATTAGTTTTGTATATGACCTCTTCTTCGTATAGTAGTCCATATGCTGATAGTGGTTTAATTTGTACCCATTCTTTACTGCTCTCCTCCCCATGTTTTAGGTATACATTGTTATATTTTACATACTTTTATTTTTTGAGTTCCTTGACTGTTATTTTACAGAAATACTCATTTTTACTGCTTATGTGTTTCCTTTCTTTATACTATCACTTGGTCTCTTTCCACTCAAAGCGTCCCCTTTAATGTTTCTTGGAGGACTGGTTTAGTAATCATGAACTCCATTAGTTTTTGTTTGGGAAACTATCTCTCCTTCTACTGTGAATGATAGCTTTGCTGGATAGAGCATTCCTGATTGTAGATTTTTCAGATTCAGCACTTTGCATATATAATGCAACTCCTTTCTTGGGAGCGAAACTTAGAAAATTTGTCCTAAGAAACCCCCTTCTAACCTAATAAGTGTTCCCTTGTAAGTTACTGTATTCTTTTAACTTGCTGCTTTTAGTTCTCTTTCCTTATCATTATATTTTGCCAATTTAACTACAATATGTCTTGGTTTGGGTCTGCTTTTGTTGCTTTTGATGAGAGTTCTCTTTGCCTCCTGGATCTAGATATGTTTCTTTTCTCAGAATATGAAAGTTTTCAGCTATTATTTCTTCAAATAAATTTTCTGCTCCCTTTCTCTCCATTTTTTCCTCTGGGACTCCTATAATATAAATGTTATTATGCTTGATGGAGTCACTGAATTTCCTAAGTCTATGCTAATTTTTCAGAATTATTTTTTCTCTTTTGTTTTGCTTGATTCCTTTCTTTTATTCTGTCTTCTAGGTTATTAATTTGTTCCTCTGCCTATTCCAGCCTGTTGTTCATTCCATCAAATGTGCTTCTCATTTCATTTTTTGGAGCCCTTTATCTTGGATATTTATTACTTATTGCTGTTATTACTTATTGTCTTCCACTCTTTATTCTTGTATTTATGATCATTATTTTAAATTCTCTATCAGGCATGTTACTTATATCTGTTTCACTTGATATCTGGCCATTTCCTTGTCCTGTTCTTTCATTTAGGACAATTTTCTTTGTCTTCTCATTTTGTCTGAATCTCTGAGCCTTTTTCTGTTTGTTAGAAAAGTCAGCTACATCTCCTGTCCCAAGCACAATGGCCTTATGAAGAAGAGGTCCTGTAGTGCCCTGCCATGTATTGTCTCCTGTTCTCCAGGCCTGGTGCATCTGGGAGTGTCCACTGTGTGTTGTGTGTATACTCTACTGTTTTGTCCTGGCTGCTTTATCCTTTAGTCCAGTCATCTGCATAAGCTCTCTTCCAATTGTGGAAAGTCTTTGGTCCATGGCCTTAGTGTGATGCATTTTAACTAGATGTGCTCTGGTCTGGTTGTAAATTAGACCTGTTGCTACTGCTGTTGCAAAGGATGCTCTGCAAATTTCATGCATCAGGAGATGCACTGTGAGCAGGGATTTGGGATAGTCTTCTGGGGAGGGGTCCTCCTGCCATGCTGGGACTGAAGCAAACGTGACTTGGAAGGTCATATCCATCACAACGTGGGTGGGCAAAACTTGGTGTAAGCAAGTTAGGTAGCAATTGCCACTGTTGAACTGGATTCCATAGGAGGCCCTGTGTTTATGTTGAGGGTTAGGGGAGGGAAATGGCACAGGCCAATTCCTTTCTTCCTGGAGAGGTCTCTCTGTGAATGCTGCCTCTTTGGGATGCATTCCAAGATGAATGAGTAACCTCCTTGCTGTGTGCCCCAAGCCCTCTTCAGATCACTGTTTCCACACTGCATACCTGTGGGTTGTTTGTCTGCCTTCTCCAAGAGCAGTAAAATGTCCTCCAGGCTCTACTGCAGCCAAGCCTGCTAACATTTAAAACTCCTGGGTTTAAGCCATGCTGGTTTCGAGAACTCAATGAAATTTGGCTCCTCTTGCTTTCCAAGCCAGTTGCTATGGGGATTTGTTTTCCCTATAAGCCACTTTATGTGCTAGACTGTCCCTAGCCCTTCTCCACAACAGTGGCTTCTTCCCTATCCTAGTGGCCGTGATCTATTTCTCTCCCAATCCTTATCTCTGTACTTCCTACCTCCTTCAATGTGGCCTCTTCTCTAACTTAAGTTGAGGAATTTCTTCTTTCAGTCTTCAGATCAATTTCTGGTTTATTTAGGATGATTTGATAAGTTACTTAGTTGTATTCATGGGACAAGATGAGCCTGGGGTCCTGCTACTCTATCACCATTTTCCAGTCTCTGTTCTTTGATTTTTTTTGGTGGTTGTTCTTTGATTTTAAAATGGCAATAATTATCAGGGTCCTAATTTGGTTCCTCATAACAATATATGATAAATGATTAAAGGTAAGCCACCTCACTCTTTAAACTTCATTTGACCACAGTAGCCAAGCTGTGGAAAGAGATGAGATGCCCTTCAACAGATGAATGGATAAATAAGTGGTCGATATATATAATGGAATATTACTCAGCCATCAGAAAGGATGAATACCCAACTTTTTCACCAACATGGATGGGACTGGAGGAGATTATGATGAGTGAAATAAGTCAAGCAGAGAAAGTCAATTATCATATGATTTCACTTACTTATGGAACATAAGGAATAGCATGGAGGACATTAGGAGAAGGAAAGGAAAAGTGAATGGGGGGAAATCGGAGGTGCAGATGAAGCATGAGAGACTGTGGACTCCGAGAAACAAACTGAGGTTTTTAGAGGGGAGGGGATGAGGGATGCTTGAGCCTGGTGGTGGGTATTAAGGAGGGCACATATTGCATGGAGCACTGGGTGTTGTACATAAACAATGAATCTTGGAACACTGTATCAAAAATTAATGATGTATTTTATGGGGACTAACATAACACAATAAAAATTTCAAAAAATAAGAAAAAATATTTAAAGAAAAAAATGTGATAGCCTTATCACATTTTGAAATATTTGCTTACTAAAGTCATCTTGGGCATTGACTTTTGGGAAGAAGTAAGGGCTAAATTTATACAGTTTTAGGCTTAAATCCTTACTCTGCCCCCTGCTGCTAAGGAAGGAAAAAAGTAGGTGTTGGTAATCTGTAAAGTGACAGAGTGGGACTGAAGCAGCATTTTTTTTTAATATTCTTTTATTTTTAAATTTTTTATTTATTTTCAGCGTAACAGTATTCATTGTTTTTTCACCACACCCAGTGCTCCATGCAATCTGTGCCCTCCCTAATACCCACCACCTGGTTCCCCCACCCTCCCACCCCCCGCCCCTTCAAAACCCTCAGGTTGTTTTTCAGAGTCCATAGTCTCTCATGGTTCACCTCCCCTTCCAATTTCCCTCAACTCCCTTCTCCTCTCCATCTACCCTTGTCCTCTATATTATTTGTTATGCTCCACCAATAAGTGAAACCATATGATACTTGACTTTCTCTGTTTGACTTATTTCACTCAGCATAATCTCTTCCAGTCCTGTCCATGTTGCTACAAAAGTTGGGTATTCGTCCTTTCTGATGGAGGCATAATACTCCATAGTGTATATGGACCACATCTTCCTTATCCATTCATCCGTTGAAGGGCATCTTGGTTCTTTCCACAGTTTGGCGACCGTGGCCATTGCTGCTATAAACATTGGGGTACAGATGGCCCTTCTTTTCACTACATCTGTATCTTTGGGGTAAATACCCAGCAGTGCAATTGCAGGGTCATAGGGAAGATCTATTTTTAATTTCCTGAGGAATCTCCACACTGTTCTCCAAAGTGGCTGCACCAGTTTGCATTCCCACCAACAGTGTAAGAGGGTTCCCCTTTCTCCACATCCTCTCCAACACACGTTGTTTCCTGTCTTGCTAATTTTGGCCATTCTAACTGGTGTAAGGTGGTATCTCAATGTGGTTTTGATTTGAATCTCCCTGATGGCTAGTGATGATGAACATTTTTTCATGTGTCTGGTAGCCATTTGTATGTCTTCATTGGAGAAGTGTCTGTTCATATCTTCTGCCCATTTTTTAATATGATTATCTGTTTTGTGTGTGTTGAGTTTGAGGAGTTCTTTATAGATCCTGGATATCAACCTTTTATCTGTACTGTCATTTGCAAATATCTTCTCCCATTCCGTGGGTTGCCTCTTTGTTTTGATGACTGTTTCTTTTGCTGTGCAGAAGCTTTTTATCTTGATGAAGTCCCAGAAGTTCATCTTTGCCTTTGTTTCCTTCGCCTTTGGAGACATATCTTGAAAGAAGTTGCTGTGGCTGATATCAAAGAGGTTACTGCCTATGTTCTCCTCGAGGATTCTGATGGATTCCTGTCTCACGTTGAGGTCTTTTATCCATTTCGAGTTTATCTTTGTGTACGGTGTAAGAGAATGGTCAAGTTTCATTCTTCTCCATATAGCTGTCCAGTTTTCCCAGCACCATTTATTGAAGAGACTGTCTTTTTTCCACTGGATATTTTTTCCTGTTTTGTCAAAGATTATTTGACCATAGAGTTGAGGGTCCATATCTGGGCTCTCTACTCTGTTCCACTGGTCCATGTGTCTGTTTTTATGCCAGTACCATGCTGTCTTGGTGATCACAGCTTTGTAGTAAAGCTTGAAATCAGGTAACGTGATGCCACCAGTTTTATTTTTGTTTTTCAACATTTCCTTAGCAATTCGGGGTCTCTTCTGATTCCATACAAATTTTAGTATTATTTGCTCCAGCTCTTTGAAAAATACTGGTGGAATTTTGATCGGAATGGCATTAAAAGTATAGATTGCTCTGGGCAGTATAGACATTTTAACGATGTTTATTCTTCCCATCCAAGAGCATGGAATGGTCTTCCATCTTTTTGTGTCTTCTTCAATTTCTTTTAGGAGTGTTCTGTAGTTCCTCGAGTACAGATCTTTAACCTCTTTGGTTAGATTTATTCCGAGGTATCTTATGGTTTTTGGTGCTATAGTAAATGGAATCGATTCTCTAATTTGCCTTTCTGTATTTTCATTGTTAGTGTATAAGAAAGCCACTGATTTCTGGACATTGACTTTGTATCCTGCTACATTACTGAATTGCTGTATGAGTTCTAGTAGTTTGGAGGTGGAGTCTTTCGGGTTTTCCATATAAAGAATCATGTCATCTGCGAAGAGAGAGAGTTTGACTTCTTCCTTGCCAATCTGGATACCTTTTATTTCTCTTTGTTGTCTGATTGCTGTTGCTAGGACTTCTAATACTATGTTGAACAAGAGTGGTGAGAGTGGGCATCCTTGTCGTGTTCCTGATCTCAATGGGAAGGCTGCAAGCTTTTTCCCATTGAGGATGATATTTGCTGTGGGTTTTTCATAGATAGATTTGATGAAGTTCAGGAATGTTCCCTCTATCCCTATACTTTGAAGCGTTTTAATCAGGAACGGATGCTGGATTTTGTCAAAAGCTTTTTCTGCATCAATGGAGAGGATCATGTGGTTCTTCTCTCTTCTCTTATTGATTTGTTCTATCACATTGATTGATTTGCGAATGTTGAACCATCCTTGTAACCCAGGGATGAATCCTACCTGGTCATGGTGGATAATCTTTTTAATGTGCTGTTGGATCCTGTTTGCTAGGATCTTGTTGAGAATCTTAGCATCCATATTCATCAGTGATATTGGTCTGAAATTCTCCTTTTTGGTAGGGTCTTTGCCTGGTTTGGGGATCAGGGTAATGCTGGCTTCATAAAAAGAGTCTGGAAGTTTTCCTTCTGCTTCAATTTTTTGAAACAGCTTCAGAAGAATAGGTATTATTTCTTCTTTGAAAGTTTGATAGAATTCCCCAGGGAATCCGTCAGGTCCTGGGCTCTTGTTTTTTGGGAGGTTTTTGATCACTGCTTCAATCTCGTTACTAGATATCGGTCTATTCAGGTTGTCAATTTCTTCCTGGTTCAATTTTGGGAGTTTATAGTTTTCCAGGAATGCATGCATTTCATCTAGGTTGCTTAGCTTATTGGCATATAACTGTTGATAATAGCTTCTGATGATTGTTTCTACTTCCTTGGTGTTAGTTGTGATCTCTCCCTTTTCATTCTTAATTTTATTAATTTGGGCTTTCTCTCTTTTCTTTTGGATTAGTGTGGCCAATGGTTTATCGATCTTATTGATTCTTTCAAAAAACCAGCTTCTAGTTTCGTTGATACGTTCTACTGTATCTCTGGTTTCTACCTCATTGATCTCTGCTCTAATCTTGATTATTTCCCTTCTTATGTGTGGAGTTGGTTTGATTTGTTGTTGATTCTCCAGTTCTTTAAGGTGTAGAGACAGCTGGTGTATTCTGGATTTTTCAATTTTTTTGAGGGAGGCTTGGATGGCTATGAATTTCCCCCTTAGGACCGCCTTTGCTGTATCCCATAGGTTTTGGAGTGAAGTGTCTTCGTTCTCATTGGATTCCATAAATTGTTTAAGTTCTTCTTTGATCTCCTGGTTGATCCAAGCATTCTTAAGCAAGGTGGTCTTTAGCTTCCAGGTATTTGAGTTCCTTCTGAACTTTTCCTTGTGATTGAGCTCCAGTTTTAAAGCATTGTGATCTGAGAATATGCAGGGAATCATCTCAGTCTTTTGGTATCGGTTGAGCCCTGATTTGTGACCCAGTATGTGGTCTATTCTGGAGAAGGTTCCATGTGCACTTGAGAAGAATGAGTATTCTGTTGTTTTAGGGTGGAATGTTCTGTATATATCTATGAGGTCCATCTGGTCCAATGTATCATTCAATGCTCTTGTTTCTTTATTGATTTTCTGCTTCGATGATCTGTCTATTTCTGAGAGAGGCGTGTTAAGATCTCCTACTATTAATGTATTCATATCAATATGACTCTTTATCTTGATTAATAGTTTTCTTATGTAATTGGCTGCTCCCATATTGGGGGCATAGATATTTACAATTGTTAGATCATCTTGGTGGATAGTCCCTTTAAGAATGATGTAGTGTCCTTCTGTATCCCTGACTACCGTCTTTAGTTTAAAATCTAATTTATCTGATATGAGAATCGCTACCCCGGCCTTCTTTTGAGGCCCATTGGCGTGAAAGATGCTTCTCCATCCCTTCACTTTCAGTCTGGGTGTATGTTTAGGTTCAAAATGGGTCTCTTGTAGACAACATATGGATGGGTCCTGTCGTTTTATCCAATCTGCAACCCTGTGTCGTTTTATGGGTGCATTTAGGCCATTCACATTGAGAGTGATTATTGAGAGATACGTTTTTATTGACATTGTGTTATCTTTGAAGTCTTTCTTTCTGTCGATTGTCTCTATATTTCTGTTCAATGCTATTCTTAGGATTTTTCCTCTTTTATAGAATCCCCCTTAATATTTCCTGCAGTGTCGGCTTGGTGGTTGCATAGTCTTTCAAGCCTTGCCGGTCTTGGAAACTCTTTATCTCTCCATCCATTTTGAATGTCAGTCTTGCTGGATAAAGTATTCTTGGCTGCATGTTCTTCTCATTTAGTGCCCTGAATATATCTTGCCAGCCCTTTCTGGCTTGCCAGGTCTCTGGGGACAGGTCTGACGTTATTCTGATGGGCTTTCCTCTGTACGTAAGGAGCTTCTTTGTCCTAGCGGCTTTCAAGAGATTGTATCTACAATTATGATTCCTCAATTTTACTATGAGGTGCCTGGATGTTTTTTTTGAATTTATAATCTTGGGGGGGGGACCTTTCTACTTCTAGTACATGAACACTTGTTCCATTCGCAAGATTGGGACAATTTTCATGAAAAACTTGTTCCACTATATCTTCTAGACTTCTTTCTTTCTCCTCCCCTTCAGGGATTCCAATAATTCTGACGTTGGAACGTTTCATGGCATCATTTATTTCCCTGATTCTGTTTTCGTGGCTTCTAAGCTGTTTGTTCCAGGCTTCCTCCTGATCCTTTCTCTCTATTTGTCTGTCCTCCAGATCACTAATTCTATCTTCTGTCTCAGTTACCCTAGCTTTTAGAGAATTTAGATTCGATTGGAACTCATTGAGAGCGTTGTGAACCTCATCCCTGGTGGCCTTCAGCTCTGCCCTAACATTATGAACCTCCTCTCTGGTCGCTTTCAATTCTGCCCTAATCAATTCTGTTTGGTCATCCATGGCTTTCTCCAACCTAGCTATTGCCTGGATAATTGTTAGCCTGAATTCTCTTTCTGACATATTGTCTATGTTGATAGCCGTTAGCTCTGTTGCAGAAGGCCCATCCTCTGTATTTTTCTTCTGTTGGGGATTCCTCCTCCTAGTCATTTTGGTGAGAGATGACTGGACAGATGTAGCTGGATGTATTGACCGTGGTGCAGCCAAGGTGCACCCTGGAACGCTTCTGAGCACTCAGGATTCCCCACCCAAATGAGAGAAAAAAGAAAAGAAAAAGAAAAAAGAGGGAGAGAGAGAGACAGGAAAAAAAGGGAAGATAAAAGTGAAGGTTCAGCCCAAATGGGCCCCAGGGTAAGGTTTATGACGTATACAAACAAAAACAGACAAACAAAAAGACTGATAAAAGTATATGACGAGAGAAAATATATATATATATAAGCAAAAAAAAGGAGGAGCCTCGTCAAGAAGAACCCCAAGTATAAGATTTATATACTATCCGGACAAACATAAATACACAGAGACACTGGCAGAAGAAAAAGATGGGAGCATGGTTATAGATTCTCGGTGTGGGCGAGGAAGGTTATTTTGATTCTTCCTGGATGTATCTTGATATCTTTGTTAAAGGACTCAACTTTCCTAAGAAAAAGGGGGATTAAAAATTGGTTCACCTATAGCGGTAGCATTGCTTGGAGAAAGGGGATTACCTTGAAGTTTAACTCTATATGAATATTAGAAAATAAAAATAAAAAAGGAATAAACTGGACTAAACTAAATTAAAAATTTTTTAAAAAATTAAGAAAATAGAAAAGCAAAAGAAAAACACATGTGTATGTATCAAAAAATTCAGGTTAGAAGTTTATCATGGAATTTGATGTACTGGACATCTCACTGTGATGGTAAATAGGTTAAAAAATTATCTATATAAAAAAAGAAAAAAAAATGAACCAGAATAGTGGGAAAGAATTAAAAATAAAAGTTGTATCTATGAAGTAGTGGTGGTTGTTCTCTTGTAGTCTTTTTTTTTTTTTTCCTGATTTGTTTTCTGGGGGAGGGGGCTGCCACGTGGGTTTTCAGTCAATGATGTTCCCTGAGTTAAGTCCTCCCGACCCCCTCAAGGGGGTGGGCTCTGAGAAAAACGTTTTTTTTCAGGTTTTTGTTCTCTGGAGGTTTTTATGTTTGTTCACTTCTTTTCTCTCGCCTTGACAGCTTTTGATGGTTTTTGGAGGTTTAGAGGAAAGAAAACTGCACCCCAACCTCCCTCTCAGAGAGAAGCCTCAGTCTGCTCCCCTGCAGGTGCTGCAGCCGCTGGGCCGCTGGCAGAGCAGGTTCTGAGTCGCGGTCCCTGGGGACGCAGGATCTCCTGCTTGTACGCAAAACCAAGGCAGCTGTGGCTGTCTGGGCAGCTCCAGACCGCCAGAGAGGTTCCAAGCAGCAATCGCACACTGAGATTTTCCCGCTGGCTGGGGCTAAGAGCTCAGGTCTTGCGCGCACCTCTCCCAGGGGATGGTTTGGGGCGCGGCGCCTCCAGCTCTATCGGCTCTATCGCCGCGTGGGTCTATCGCCGCGTGGGTCCCAGAACACCAGGCTGGGCGTGCACCTCTCTCAGGGGAGGTTGAGGCACGCGCGCATCTCCAGTAAGGTGCGCGTTCTGCCGTCTGGTGTGGCTCCCAGCCCCTCACGGGAGCCGGACTCCACCCGTTCTCGGGCGCACTGGCGGCTCCGGGACAAAGACCAGGTTTCTCCGCCGCACTCTCCGGCTCAGCGCCAGGGGATGCTGCCCTGGGTCTGGGGACTTAAGCCCCTATCCCTATCCGCCCGGATTCCCACAATTTCCCCGCTCGAGTCTTTGCTCTTTTGAGTGCTTTCAACAAGACTCCAAGTTAATGCTGGTCCCCAGATGCCGGGCACTCTCGTATTGGGGTATTATTTTCCAGTCGGTCGCCTCTGGTGGCTCCCTCCCCCTTTTGTTTATCTTCCGATATCAGTCCGACGTTCCCACTCCACTTTACCTGCCCACTGGCGTCTTCTGGCCCCCGTAGAGATCCAGACGTGTATAATTCTGATCTCAGGCTGATTTCATGGGTGATCGGAGTTCTTTGGTAGGTAATCAGCTCACTTTAGGGTGCAGGTTGAAAAGGCGCCTCCTCCTACTTCCCCGCCATCTTGTCTCTCTGAAGCAGCATTTTTAAAGAGTAAGTTGCATAGGAAAATAAACAATCAGCAAAACAAAAAGATAACCTACTGAATGGAAGAATACATTTACAAATCTGATAAAGTGTTCCTATCCAAAATATATAAAGTACTTACACATCCCAACACCAGAAAACCAAATAATCCAATTTAAAAAATGGGCAGAAGACATGAGCAGACATTTCTCCAAAGAAGACATACAGATGGCCAACAGACACATGAAAAGATGCTCAATATCACTAATCATCATGGCAATGAAAATAAAAACCACAAAGAGATATAACTTCACACCTGTTGGAATGGCTAAAGTTAGCAATACAAGAAACATGTTGGCTAAGATGTGGAGAAAAGGGAATCCTCATGTACTGTTGGTGGGGATGCAAGCTGGTGAAGCCACTCTGAAAAACAGTATGAAGTTTCCTCAAAAAATTAAAAACAGAATTACCATAGGATCCAATAATTGCACTACTGGGTATTTATCCAAAGAATATAAAAACACAATTCAAAAAGATATATACACACTTATGTTTATTGCAGCATTATTTGCAATAGCCAAATTATGGAAGCAGCCCAAGTGTTCATTGATAGATAAGTGGATAAAAAAGAGGTGGTATATATATATATATCCAAAGGAATATTACTCAACTATGAGAAAAAGAATGGAATCTTGTCATTTGCAACAACATGGTTGGATCTAGAGAGTTTAATGCTAAGTGAAATAAGTCAGAGAAAGCTAAATAATATATGATTTCACTTATATGGGGAATATAAGAGACAAAGAAAAAAGAGACAAACAAACAAACAAACAGACTCTTTTTTTAAATACAGAGAACAAACTGGTGGTTACCAGAAGGGAGGTGAAAGGGGTACGGGTGAAATAGATGGAAGAGATTAAGAGTACACTTATCATGATTAGCACTGAGTAATGTATAGAAATGTAGAATTACTATATTAACACATTAAACTAATATAGCACCATACGTTAATTATACTGGAATTAAAAAAAATAATAGTAGTTTTTTTTTTTAAAGTTTCCTCAAAAAGTTAAAAACAGAACTGCCCTATAATCCAGCAGTTGCACTACTAGGTATTTGCCCAAAGAATACAAAAATACTAATTCAAAGGGATACATGAACCTTGATGTTTATAGCAACATTTTCTACAATAGCTAATTTATGGAAACAGCCCAAGTGTCCACCGACTGATGAATGGATAAGGAACATACAGTGTGTATATATACATAATGGAATATTAGTCAGCCATAAAAAAGAATGAAATCTTGCCATTTGAAGTGACATGGATGGAGATAGAGAGTATTATGCTAAGTGAAATCAGTCAGCAAGAGAAAGACAAATACCATATGACTTCACTTATAGATGGAATTTAAGAAACAAAACAAATGAGCAAAGAGTTAAAAGAGAGAGAGAGTGAGGCAAACCAAGAAACAGAAACAGTTCTTAACTATGGAGAACAAACTGATAGTTAACAGAGGGAAGGTAAGTAAAGGGATGGGAAAAATTCGTGATGGGGATTAGAGAGTACACTTGTGATGAATACCAGATATTGTATGGAAGGGTTGAACCAATATATTGTACACCTGAAACTAGTATTACACTATATGGTAACTAATTGGAATTTAAATACAAACTTTAAAAACAGATTTATTAAGTAAGCATCACTGAAGTGACTTCTGAAAAAAGAGTTAAAGAAAATGGGGAATTTTGACATGAGGATCTCTGAGGAAGAATATTCCAGATAGAGTGAACAACCTTTATAAAGGCCCAAGTGTGGTTATGAACCTGGCATGTTTGAGGAATAGCCAAGAGGCCAGCGTGACTGATGTGGAGGAAATGAGGAAGAGAAGAGCAGGTGAGATGAAAAAATAATCATTATGGATGGAGTGTGTAGGGGGTTTTAAGGAGGTTCACTTTTAACCTGAGTCCAATGAAGATCTATTGCTTGGATAAAAGCAGAAAATCAGTTTAAAATGGACTCAGTATTTACTAGCTATTGTATTAGGAGCAGAAACTATTGGAGCAAGAGACAGTAGTGGTTTGTATGAGAGTACAGCAGTAGTAGATGAAAGAGAAGTTTGGAATCTGGAATTGTGTGTATGTGTTGCTAATGTTAAAGATATATTTTCTTCAGATAACACCAGTAATAGTCTGTCCAAAATAAGAAAAAAAGATATTATAGAAGTTTTCAAACACAAAAGTAGAGAGAATACTACAAAAAAAATTAGAATGAAATAATACACTGAATATTCATTATTGAGATTGAACAGTTAGCTCCATGGCTGATTTCAGTGCATCTACACCATCCTACCATTGACAAATGTTGAATCACGATGGTTTATTTAGATTATTTTCTGTTCTTTTAAATATGTTTTATATGGTCTATAATAAAAATAATATAATGGTAATCTTTCTATGACAGTTAAAATACACTTGCATTGCATTTTTTTTGTATCATATATTTTTGCACTGTACAACCACTTACATCCTTTGAATTTTTTACCTACTGAAAAGATTATCCAGTTTTTTAAAAATTTAGATACATAAGTAAATTCAAAGTAAAAGTTAGGATGTAGTCTCACATGTGTGTACACATTATGATTGAAATACTCCTTTTTAAACTTTATTTTATTTTTTCAGTGTTCCAAGATTCATTGTTTATGCATCACACCCAGTGCTCCATATAATAAGTAGGTGCAGCCACTTTGGAAAACAGTGTGGAGATTCCTTAAGAAATTAAAAATAGGGGCGCCTGGGTGGCTCAGTGGGTTAAAGCCTCTGCCTTTGGCTCAGGCCATGGTCTCAGGGTCTTGGGATCGAGCCCCGCATCAGGCTCTCTTCTCAGCGGGGAGCCTGCTTTCTCCTCTCTCCCTGCCTGCCTCTCTGCCTACTTGTGATCTCTGTCTGTCAATTAAATTTAAAAAAATCTTAAAAAAAAGGAAATTAAAAATAGAGCTGCCCTATGACCCTACAATTGCACTACTGAAATACTCCTTTTAAAAAAGATTTTATTTATCCATTTGACAGAGAGAGAGAGATAATGAGAGAGAACACAAGCAGAGTGAGCAGCAGACAGAGGGAAAGGAAGAAGGAGACTCCCTGCTGAGCAAGGAGGTCAATGCAGAGCTCCATCCCAGCACCCTAGGATCATGACCTGAGCCAAAGGCAGACACTTAATGAACTGAGCCACCCAGATGCCCCACGATTAAAATACTCTTAAAATGAGAAGGTCACTTCTGCTCCATCTTCTCGCACTCTCTTCCTGTGATATCACTTTTACTACCTCCAGAAACTCTGTCTTCAGGAAACACCACTCTCAGCCAATTATCACCCTCAAGGGGAGGAAGGTAATAGGAGACCCACTGCTAGGGATCTGGTTACTTCTGGGATCTCAACCTTTTCTCTCCAGAGAGTAGAGGTTTACTTTGTTGTGCAGCAAATAACCAAACCATCCCCACTCACAGAGAAGTACACATACCTTCAGGGTGGCTGTCCTCCATCCTTCTTCAGGTTACACCCAAGTGTCAGTATTTCCAAACTATTCAAGACCACTTTCCCAAAGGCTGTTGGGAGGTACAGCTCCTGCAGCTTGTCTGAAGGACAGCTCCATAGTATTAACTCCTTTCCCAGGGCAGGGGCAGTGTGTCATTATTGTGGTTGTGAGTGAAGAATGCTAAAAAGACACTAAGAGATCCTTGCCTAGTATTTGATAGAGAGAGGCGGGAACAAAGGGGGAAGGATAGAAAGATAGAATGTCTAAACAGTACAGATTTTAGGAATTACTCTTTCTATTTTAGTATTTATGTATAAACATCCAAATATGTGACTGGTGATAATGTTCTACAAAGAGAAGTTATGCTACTATATGGGAAACAAACATTCCATTTTGGAAGTTATATATTGAAATTACTACTTCTAAAATAAATGTTTATGTGTGTCAACCCTGACAGCATGTAATGTATGTGTATAATTATGTTCTGTGTTTTCCTTCTGGTTACATGTAGAGTTACAAGGTGTGTGAATAAAAAAGTTCTCAAGTTCCAGTATAATTTTTAGATATCATGGGCACTTTGTTTCCAAGTTTACCAGAATGGAGAAGATCCTAGGCAATTGAAATAAATTATTTTTAATGTACTGAATTGTATAATTAACCCATAACTTATTTTTGTGTTTCAGATACAATTATTTTTCTAAAAAGAAAGTTTTCATTTATACCCTTTCTGTTATAGACCAAAAAAGGAAAGGAAACAAATTTATTAAATATTAGTGTTGATCAGAATTGCTTACTTTAAAATAAAAGGGTAGAGCAAACAATGTATAATAGGAAGAGATGCAGAAAAAGGTTCTTTCTAAATATTTTGTTCATGGATCTATAATTCTGAGTCAAGTGGTCAACATGTCCCCGCAAAGAAAAGGTAGAGACTCCCTAGAAATGGGAATACCTGGAGTGACTTAATACAGGTCAATTCGAGATTTATATTTTCAGGTCTACCCTTTAATAAGAGGAAACAAAATTAAATATTTTTATTTTCTGAAAAAATTGAGTATTTTTATTAATATTAATTTCAATATTAATTAATATTCATTTTTATAATATTAATTTCATTTTAATATTAATTGAAATTTTAGATTAATGCTAAATATTAAGATTTAATTCTTAATATCCATTTTAATATTAATATTAATATTCATTTCCCCCCCAGACAATCTTAAGGGTATTTCTAAAGGGGATAAATCAAAGTGGAAACACCCTCTGGATGCAAATGCTACATAAGTCGGTTTTTGAATGGGTTTTGAGATAAGCAGTGACCCTCTGTTATTTATACATTAGTTAAGATTAAGGTTATATTTTAAAATGGCAAAATAGGTTAATATGTTTGTCTTCAAGAGCCCTTTGGAATTAGATAACCTAAAGATTGATTTATTAACTCATTTAATCCTCAAAACACTGATGAGGGAGGTATTTGAAATTCTGATTTTATAGATGGAAAAAATAAGGAAAATGGAAGCTATATATCATATGAATTAAAGATAAATATGCAGCAAAGTTACAAAGCTGTTATAATAAAAACTCAAGTTGTGATTCAATGAAAGGCATATGATAACTTGCCAAGAGTATTGGCAATCATTTGACAATTGGAGACCTCTAAAAAATAATCAATGCTATTTATTGGATTTCAGGAGGGTCCCCACCATTTCCTAAATAATAAAGGCAGTTTAACATGCCTGAGCTGTTTGTAAAGTAGCATATGTACAAACAATGCGATTTATGCTGAATACATACTTTCCTTCTGGGCATCTGGAATCTTGGTACATGCTAGGCAGAAGGTGCCTAATAACAAGCCTCCAAAAGAAAAATGCACCACTGAGAATCTAAAACACTTTCCTAGTAGACAAAACTTTATACATGCTGTCATAAATCATTGTTAATGGAATAAATTGTGTGACTCCACTGGGAAGAGTCTCTGGGAATCTCAGGCAGATCCCTTCCAGACTTAACCACATGTGCCTTTTCCTTGTCTTGGTTTTGGTTTGTATCCTATGGCTATAATAAATCTTATTTGTGAGTACAACTACATGCTGATACCTGCATGCCTTCCCAGGGAGTTATCCAAACTAAGGGTGTTGGGGACCCTTGACATAATATGTGACCCAGTGCTGGCTGGCCAATATGCTGGCAGAGGGTGTCTGCTGGAGTAATGGGAGTGGGAAAGGTTGCCTTCCCCTTAAGAAAAAGACCTGGAAAGAAGATATGGCCCTTTTCTGACCATGGACATTGTCATTCCAGGATGTGAGGAATGGAATGGTGTAGACACTAGGGGACCAACCTGAGAATGAAGCCAACCTGAGGATGGTAAAGATGAGGACCTGGTAAAGTAAATGACCTGGTTTCACTGAGCTACTGACAATCCCTGCCTGGATTTGGATCTCTAGTCATGTGAAACTATGAATTTCTTTATTTCTCAATGCATATTGAGTAGGGATTTCCTGTGTCTTGCAGTAAGTGATATTCTTACTGATACAAAGCTTAGAGAAGCAATATAAGCATGTTCTTGAAACCATGGACAATGAGTTTGTATTCACAAGTTTTGCAACCTCGAGTAAGATCCTAAAATTTATTCTGCCTCAATTCTTCATCAGTAAAATGAAGACAAGAAGTGTGGTTAGTTCACAGTTTTTGTTGTTATTGCTAGAATTTTAAAAAGGTACTATCTTTAGTTTACCTAATAAAATGCTTAATGCTTTGACGTACTATCATCTTCTATCATCATCATCATCATTATTATTTTATTTAAATTTCAGTTGTTAACATAAAATGCAATATTGGCTTCAGAAGTAGAATTCAGTGATTCACCACTTAAATACAACACCCAGTGCTTGTCAAAAGAAGTGTTCATCACCCATCTAGCCCAAACTTCACCCACTTCCCTCCATCAACTTACAGTTTGTTTTCTGTTGTTAAGAGACACTCATCCATTTTGTTTCTTAAATTCCACATATGACTGAGATCCTATTGTATTTGGTTTTCTCTGACTGACTTATTTCATACACTCTAGCACCCTCCGTGTCATGGCAAATGGCAAGACTTTGATCCCTTCTTTTTTATTATGTTATGTTAGTCAGCATACAGTACATCATTAGATTTTTTAAAATTTTATTTTATTTTTTCAGTGTTCCAAGATTCATATTTTATGCACCACACCCAGTGCTCCATGCAATATGTGCCCTCCTTAATACCCCCACCAGGCTCACCCATCCCCCCACCCCCTCCCTTCCAAAATCCTCAGTTTGTTTCCCAGAGTCCACAGTCCCTCATACTTCATCTCTCCCTCCAATTTTCCCCAATTCACTTTTCCTTTCATTCTCCTAATGTCCTCCATGTTACTCCCTATGCTCCACAAGTAAGTGAAACCATATGATAATTGACTTTCTCTGCTTGACTTATTTCACTCAGCATAATCTTCTCCAGTCCTGGCTTCCATCAGAAATGATGAATACCCAACTTTTGTATCAACATCATTAGTTTTTGATATAGCATTCAGTGATTCATTATTTGTGTATGACACCCAGTGCTCATTACAACACATGCCCTCCTTACTACCCATCACTGGGCTACACCATCTCCCCAACCCTGTCCATCTGAAACCCTCAGATTATTTCCCAGTGTCCATAGTCTCTCATGGTCCACTTTCTCTTCTGATTTCCCCTCCTTCAGTTTTCCCTTCCTTCCCCTAATGTCCTCCATGCTATTCCTTATGTTCCACATGTGAGTGAAACATATAATTGACTTTCTCTTCTTGACCTGCTTCACTTAACACAATCCTTTTCAGTTCCATCCATGTCAATGCAAATGGTGGGTATTCATCCTTTCTGATGACTGAGGAATATTCCATTGTATATATGAACTGCACCTTCTTTATCCATTCATCTGTTGAGGAGCACCTCAGCTCTTTCCACAGTTTGGCTATTGTGGACATTGCTGCTATGAACATTGGGGTGCATGTGCCCCTTATTTTCACTGCATCTATACTTTGGGGGTAAATAGACAGTAGTGCAACTGCTGGGTCATTGGGTAGTTCTATTTTCAACTTTTTGAGGACTCTCTACACTGTTTTCCAAAATGACTGTACCAACTTGCATTCCCACCCATACTGTAAGAGGATTCCTTTTTCTCCACATTCTCACCAATGTTTGATGTTTCCTGGCTTGTTAATTTTTGCCACACTAATGGTCTAAGGTGGTATCTCAGTGTGGTTTTGATTTGAATTTCCCTGATCACTAATGATGTGGAATATTTTTTCATGTGTCTGTTAGCCATTTCTATGTCTTCTTTGATAAGTGCCTGCTCATGTCTTTTGCCCATTTTTTGACTTGATTAATTTGGGGTGTGTGTGTGTTAAGTTTGAGAAGGTCTTTATAAATCTTGGATATCATCCCTTTATGTGTAATGTCATTTGCAAATATTTTCTGCCATTCCATGGGTTGCCTCTTAGTTTTGTTGACTGTTTCCTTTGCTGTGCAGAAGGTTTTATTTTGATGAAGTCCCAAAAGTTCATTTTTGGTTTTGTTTCCCTTGCCTTTAGAGATGGTGTCATGAAAGAAGCTGCTGAGGTCAATGTCAAAGAGGTTACTGCCTATATTCTTCTCCAGGATTTTGATGGATTCCTGTCTCACATTGAGGTCTTTCATCCATTTAGATTTTATCTTCGTGTATGGTGTAAGAGAATGATCAAGTTTCATTCTTCTGCATGTGGCTGTCCAATTTTCCCAGCACCATTTATTGAAGAGACTGTCCATTAGATATTCTTTTTCCATTAGATTTTTTCCATTAGATATTCTTTCCTGATTTGTTGAAGATTAGTTGACCATAGAGTTGAAGGTCCATTTCTGGGGTCTCTAGTCTGTTCCATTGATGATGTGTCTGTTTTTGTGTCCATACCATGCTGTCTTGGTCATCAGAGATTTGTAATACAGCACAAGGCCAGGCATTGCGATGCCCCCAACTATATATTTCAACATTCCTAACTGATTCTGGGTCTTCTCTGGTTCCATACAAATTTTTGGATTGTTTGTTCCAGCTCTGTAAAAAATTCCAATGGTATTTTAATAGGGATGGCATTGAAAGTGTAGATTGCTCTGGGCTGTGTAGACATTTTAGCAATGTTTATTCTTCCAATCCATAAGCATGGAATGCTTTTCCATCTTTTTGTGTCTTCTTCAATTTCTTTCATGGGTGTTCTGTAGCTCCTCGAGTATAGATCCTTTACATCTTTGGTTAGGTTTATTCCAAGGTATCTTATGGTTTTTGGTGCTATTGTAAATGGAATCGGTTCAATAATTTCTTTCTATTCTGTTTCATTGTTACTGTATAGAAAAGAAACTGATTTCTGTGCATTGATTTTGTATCCTGCCACATTACTGAAATGCGGTATGAGTTCTAGTACTTTGGGGGTGGAGTTTTTGGGTTTTCCACATAAAGTATCATGTTATCTGTGAAGTGAGAGTTTGACTTCTTCTTTGCCAGTTTGAGTGTCTCTTATTACTTTTTGTTGTCTGATTGCTGATGCTAGGACTTCTAGTACTATGTTGAACAATCATGGTTAAGGGTGGGCATCCCTGTCATGTTCCTGATCTTAAGGGAAAATCTCTCAGCTTTTACCCATTGACAATGATATTCACTGTGGGCTTTTCATAGATGGTTTTTGTGAAATTGAGGAATGTTCCCTCTATTCCTACACTCTAAAGAGTTTTAATAAGGAAAGAATGTGGTATTTTATCAAATGCTTTTCCTGCATTAATTGAGAGAATCATATGGTTCTCGTCTTTTCTTTTATTAATGTGCTCTATCACTTTGTTTAATTTGTGAATCTTGAACCACCCGCGCATCCCAGGAATAAAGCCCATCTGGTTCTGATGGATAATCCTTTTAATGTACTGTTGGTTCTTATTGGTGAGGATCTCGTTGAGTATTTTGGCATCTGTGTTCATCTGGGGTATTGGTATGAAATTCTGCTTTTTGATGGGGTCTTTGCCTGGTTTAGGGATCAGGGTAATCCTGATAGAATGAGTTTGGAAGTTTTTCTTCTGTTTCTATTTTTTAAACAGCTTCAGAAGAACAGGTATTATTTCTTTTTTAAATGTTTGGTAGAATTCCCCTGGGAAGCCATCTGGCCCTGAACTCTGGTTTTTTGGGAGGTTTTTGATTACTGCTTCAATTTCATTACTGGTTATTGGTCTATTCAGATTGTCATTTTCTTCCTGTTTCAGCGGTGGAAGTTTATAGGTTTCCAGGAAGGCATCCATTTTTTCCAGTTTGTTTAATTTGTTGAAATACAGTTGCTGATAACAATTTCTAATAATTGTTTATATTTCTATGGTGTTAGTAGTGATCTTTCCCCTTTCATTCATGGTTTTATGAATTTGGTTTCTTTTTTCTTTTGGGTAAGTCTGGCACATGGTTTATCAAATTTTTTTTAAGGATTTTATTCATTTATTTGACAGAGAGAGAGACAGTGAGAGAGGGAACACAAGCAGGGGGAGTGAGAGAGGGAGAAGCAGGCTTCTCACAGAGCCAGGAACCTGATGCGGGGCTGGATCCCAGGAGCCTAGGATCATGACCCGAGCCAAAGGCAGACACTTAATGACTGAGCCACCCAGACGTCCCTCGATCTTTTTAATGCTTTCAAAGAACCAGCTTCTAGTTTCTTTGATCTGTTCTACTGTTTTTCTGGTTTTTATTTCATAGATTTCCATCCTAATCTTTATTATTTCTCTTCTCCTGCTTGCTCTAGGTTTTATTTGCTGTTCTTTATCCAGGTTAGCTTGTGCATTTGGGATTTTTCTGCTTTTTTGAATGAGACTTAGATGGCTATGTATTTCCCCCTTAGGACACCCTTTGCAAGTATCCCATAGGTTTTGTACCAATGTGTTTTCATTCTCGTCGGTTTCCATCAATTGTTTAAGGTCTTCTTTAATTTCATGATTGACCTAAACATTCTTTAGCAAAATGGTTTTTAGCTTCCAAGTGTTTGAATTCTTTCCATTTTTTTTCTTGTAATAGAGTTCCAGTTTCAAAGTAGCGTGGTCTGAACATATGCATGGAATAATCTCAATCTTTTGGATCAGTTGAGACTTGATTTGTGACCCAGTATGTGGTCTATTCTGGATAAAGTTCTGTATGCATTCAAGAAGAATGCATATTCTGTTGTTTTAGGGTGGAACGTTCTGTGTATATATCTACGAGGTCCATCTGGTCCAATGTGTCATTCGAAGCTTTTGTTTCTTTGTTGATCTTCTGCTTAGATGATCTGTCTATTGCTGAGATTGGTGTGTTGTGGTCTCCTAATGTTAAAATATTATTATCAATATTATTCTTTATTTTAGTTAACAGTTGTCTTATGTAGTTGGGTGTTCCCCATGTTGGGGACATAGATACTTACAATTGTTAGATCTTCTTGTTGGATAGACCTTTAGGTATGCCATAGGGTCCCTCTACATCTCTTACTACAGTCTTTGATCTGAGAATTTGTCTGATATGAGAATTGTTACACTACCTTTCTTTTGAGGTCCGTTGGCATGATAAGTGGTCTCTATCCCCTCACTTTCAATCTGAAGGTGTCTTTAGGTACAAAATGAGTCTCTTTTAAATAGCATATTGATGAGTCATGTCTTTTTACCTAATCTGTAACCCTGTGCCATTTCATGGGAACATTGAAGCTGTTCACATTAAGAGTGACTTGAATAAGATATGATTTTGTTTGTTTATTTATTTATTTATTCTCTTTTTTTGTTTCAATTTTATTTTATTTTTTCAGTGTTCCAAGATTCCTTGTTTATGTACCACACTCAGTGTTCCATGCAATACCTGCCCTCCTTAATACCCACCACACATGAAAAAATGTTCATCATCATTAGCCATCAGGGAAATAAGATATGATTTCAGTGCCATCGTGTTGCCTGTGATGCCCCTGTTTGTATAGATTATCTCTGTACATTTCTGGTCTATATTACTCTTGGGAGTCTTTATTCTTTTGTAGAATCTTCCTTAATATTTCTTGCAGGGCTGGTTTGGTGGTCACATATTCTTTCAGTCTCTGCCAGTCTTGGAAGCTCCATGTCTCTCCATCCATTCTGAATGACAGCCTTGCTGGATAAAGTATCCTTGATTGCATATTCTTCTTATTTAGTACCCTGAATGTCTTGCTAGCCCTTTCTGGATTGCCAGGTCTCTATAGACAGGTCTTGTGTTATTCTGATGTTCCTCCCTCTGTACATAAGAAATCTCTTCCCCTTAGTTGCTCTCAGGATAGCTTCCTTGGCTCTCAGATTTGCAAGTTTTACTATTATATGTCGGGGCATTGGTCTTTTCTTATTGATCATGGGAGGGGTTCTCTCTGCCTCTTGGACGTAAATGCTTGTTTCCTCCTCCAAATCAGGGTAGTTCTCAGCTACAGTTTACTCAAATATACTTTCTAGTTCTCTCTTTTCACCCCTTTAGCAATCCAAATAATTCTGACTTTGGAACATTTCATGGCATTATTGATCTCTCTAAGTCTGTTCTCATGTGCTTCTAGTTGTTTATCCCAGACCTCCTTGGCTTTCTTCCTTTCTATCAGCTTATTTTCTAGATCAATAATTCGTTCTTATGCCTCATTTATCCTGGCTGTCAGGGTATCCAGTTTAGACTGCATTTCATTCATAACATTTTAAAGTTGCATGTGATTAGATCTCATTTCTGCCCTTAGAGATTCTATTGTGGTTAATATTTTTCTCAATCCTAGATATCAACTTCATAATTGCTACTCTGAGGTCTATCTCTGACATTTTTCTTATATCTGTATCCATTAGGTCTGTGGCAGAGGACATAGTCTTTGGTAATTTTCTTTGTTGGGAGTTCCTCTTAGTCATTCTGTTGAGGGTTGGTTGAGGGAATGTACACGTCCTAAGTTTTAACCACAACCCAAGCAAGATGCACTCATACTATGGGGCTCCTTAGGTTGCTCTCTTCTTGTTCTTCCAGCCTGTCTTCTGGGGGTGGGGCCTGCTGGGCTGTTACTCAGGTAACCCTGTTTGGACAGAGTTGCCCTGCCCCCCTGTAGTGGGGGTCAGCTCAGTGGAAACCAGTTTTTTGAGCATTTGTTCTCTGGCAGCTTTCTGCATCTCTTCCGAGAGTCAGAAGAAAAATGACCACACCCAAACCTCTGTCCCAGAGCAGAGTAATCATAGTCTGCTCTTCACTGAGCCCTCCAGGACACACAGTCTCCATTTCTGATAAAAAACCTCAGCCTCCCACAGTGGTGCATGCTCACAACATCTCTGTCAGAGGTCAACATTAGGGCCGGTGTGTGTCTCTGCCCTTTGTGTCTCTAAAACTGTGAGCCACCTCAGGTTCATGCATGTGTACCCACAGTTCTGGATCCTGTCTGGGACCTACTCTAAAGTCCTTTCCTGGTGGCTTCCACTCTGAGAGTTTGTGCCCAGTACCCAGCACAGGACGTTTTTGCACTTCACTGTTATATCACTTTCCAGGCACCAGCTTATGGTGTCTCCTTCCCCCTTCTGCTTATCTTCTGATAGTTCTCCACAGGTGCATGACTCTGCCCTTCATAACTCACAACAGGCAGACTTTTTCTGCCTGTAGAGAGCCAGACATATGTTCTTACAACTCAGGCTGATTTTGTGCATGTTCATAATTGTTTGGTAGATAACCAGCTAAATTCAGGGGACCACTTGAAACAGCATCCCCTACTCCTCTGCCATCTTGCCTCTCCTCCCAAAATAAGCAAGATTTTGTTCCTTTTGATGGCTGAGTAATATTCCATTATATATATAATGGAATATTACTCAGCTGATGAGTGGATACATATGCATATATATATACATATATATGTGTATATATATATATATATATATATATATATATATATATATACACATATATATGTGTGTGTGTATACACACACACACACCACCTCTTCTTTATCCACTCATCAGTTGATGGACATTTGGGGTCTTTCCATAATTTGGCTACTGTTGATGATGCTTTATGAATATTGGGTGCATGTACCCTTTGAATCTGTATTTTTGTATCCTTTGGGTAAATACTTAGTAGTACAATTGCTGGGTCATAGGGTAGTTCTATTTTTAACTTTCTGAGGAACTTCCATACTGTTTTCCAGAGTCACTTCCCCAGTTTGCATTCCCACTCACAGAGCAAGGGGGTTCCCCTCTCTCCACACCCTCACTGACACTTCCTGTTTCCTGACTTGTGAATTTTGGTCATTCTGATAGACATGAGGTAGTATCCCATCATGATTTTGATTTGTATTTCCCCAATGATGAGGGATGTTCAGCATCTTTTCTTACGTCTGTTAGTCATTTGGATGTCTTCTTTGGAAAAGTGTCTATTCATGTTTTCTACCCTTTTCTTAACTGGATTTTGTTTTGTTGTTGGGTGTTGAGTATGATAAGTTCTCTATCAATTTTCAATACTAACCCTTTATCTGATATGCTATTTGCATTCCATAGGCTGCCTTTTAGTATTTTTTTAAATTATTATTTTCTTTGCTGTGCAGCAGCTTTTTATTTTGATGCAGTGGCAATAGTTTATTTTTGCTTTTGTTTCCCTTGCCTCTAGAAATGTGTCTTGTATGAAGTTGCTATGGCTGATATCAAGGAGGTTGTTGCCTATTTTCTCCTCTAGGATTTTGATGGTTTCCTGTCTTGCATTTAGGGCTTTATCCATTTTGAATTTACTTTTATGTATGATGTAAGGAAGTGATCCACTTTCATTCTTCTGCATGTTGCTGTCCAATTTTCCCAACACAATTTGTTGGAGAGACTATCTTTTTTCCATTGGATATTCTTTCCTGCTTTGTCAAAGATTAGTTGACCATAGACTTGAGGATCCATTTCTGGGCTCTCTATTCTGTTTCATTAATCTATTTGTCTGTTTTTGTGTCAGTACCATACTGTCTTGATGCTTATAGCCTTATTATATAGCTTGAAATGTTGAATCATGATGCCCCAGCTTTGTTTTTCTTTTTCAGGATTCCTTTGGCTATTCAGGGTCTCTTTCTGGTTCTATACAAATTTTAGAATTGTTTCTTTCAGCTCTGTGAAAAATGCTGGTTGTATTTTGATAGGGATTGCATTGAATGTGTAGATTACTTTGGGTAGACATTTTAACATTGTCTGTTCTTCCAATCCAAGAACATAGAATGTTTTTCTATTTCTTTGTGTCCTCTTCAATTTCTTTTATGAATGTTCTATAGTTTTCAGAGTACAGATCTTTTACCTATTTAGTCAGGTTTATTCCTAGCTATCACATTGTTTTGGTGCAATTCCAAATGGGATCAATTTTCTGCTACTTCGTTATTTCTGTATAGAAATGGAATAGATTTCTGCACATCGATGTTATGTCCTACAATTTTGTTGAATTCATATATTACTTCTAGCAATTTTGGGATTGAATCTTTCAGGTTTTCTACATAGACTATCACATTCTCTGCTAATAGTGAAAGTTTGACTTCTTCCTTGCTGATTTGAATGACTTTCTTTCTTTTTGTTGTCTATTCTTGAGGCTAAGAATTCCAGTACTATGTTGAATGGTAATAGTGAGAGTGGGCATCTTTTTCTTCTTCCTGACCACAGGGAAAATGCTCTCAGTTTCCCCATTGAAGATATTAGTGGTGAGTCTTTCTTATATGGTCTTTATGATGTTGAGGTATATTCCATCTATCCCTACCCTGCAGAGTTTTGATCAAAAATAGAGGCTGTATTATGTCAAATGCTTTTGCTTGCATCTATTCAGAAGATCATATTGTTCTTATGCTTTCATTTATTAATGCGGTGTATCACATTGATAGATTTGTGACTATTAAACCACTCTTGCAGCCTGGGAATAAGTCCCACTTGATTGTGGTGAATAATCATTCGAATGTACAGTTGAATTTCATTTGTTAGTATTTTATTGAGAATTTTTGCATCCATGTTAACTAGGGATATTGACCTGTAATTCTCCTTTTTAATGGGGTCTTTTTCTGGTTTGGGTATCAAGGTAATGCTGAAATGATAGAATGAGTTTGAAGTTTTCCTTCTATTTCTATTTTTTGGAAGAATTTCCGGATAGGTGTTAATTCTTCTTTAAATGTCTGGTAGAATTCTTCTGGGAAACCATCTGGCTCTAGACTTTTGTTTGTTGGGAGATTTTTGATTCCTGATTCATTTTCTTTGCTGATAATGGGTCTGTTCAAATTTCTTCCTGTTTCAGTTCTGTTAGTTTGTAAATTTCTAGGAATTTGTCCATTTCTTCAGTTGCTCAAATTTATTGGCGTATAAGTTTTCAGTGTTCTCTTATAATTGTTTGCATTTCTGTGGTGTTGGTTGTGATCTCTCCTCTTTCATTCATGATTTTATCTATTTCGATTCTTTCTCCTTTCTTTTTTTATATTTTTATTTATTTATTTGACAGAGAGAGAGAGAGAGATCACAAGTAGGCAGAGAGGCAGGCAGAGAGAGAGGGAAAGCAGGCTCCCCGCTGAGCAGGGAGCCTGATGCAGGGCTCGATTCCAGGACCCTGAGACTATGACCTGGCTGAAGGCAGAGGCTTAACCGACTGTGCCACCCAGGTGCCCTCTTTCTCTTTTCTTTTTGATAAGTCTGGCTAGGGATTTATCAGTTTTATTAATTCTTTCTAAGGACCAGCTCTTAGTCTCATTAATCCATTCTACTCTTTTTTTTTTAATCTGTATTATTTATTTCTGCTGTAATCCTTGTTATTTCCCTTCCTCTGCTGGCTTTAGGCATTATTTGCTGTTGCTTTTCTACCTCCTTTAAGCATAAGATTACATTGTATATTTGAGATTTTTCTTGAGTCTTGAGATAGGCCTGTATTGCAATATACTTCCCTCTTAGGACTGCCTTTGCTACATCGCAAAGGTTTTGAACTACCATGTTTTAATTTTCATTTCAAAAAATGATTTTTTTCATAATGAAATGAAATAAATTTCATTTCAAAAAATTTGTATTTTTTTTTAAATTTGTATTTTTTAAAAAATTTTCTTTGATTTCCTGGTTTACCCCTTCATTTTTTAGTAGAATGTTCTTTAAACTCCATGTATTTGAGGTCTTTCTAAATTTTTTTTGGTGGTTGAATTCAAGTTTTATAGTGTTGTGGTCTGGAAATATGTATGGTATGATCTTGAAGTTTTTGTACTCATTGAGGGCTGATTTGTGACCCAATATGTGATCAGTTCTGGAGAATGTCCTTTGTGCACTCAAAAAGAATATGTATTCCACTGCTTTAGGATGAAAGTTCTGATTGTGTCTGTTATGTCCATTTGGTCCAGTGTGTCACTCAAAGCCATTGTTTCCTTGTTGATTTTCTGATTAGATGATCTGTACATTGGTGTAAGAGGAGTTTTTAAGTCCCCTACTATTATTTTATTATTATCCACGAGTTTATGTGTATTATTAATTGATTTATATATTTGGGTGCTCCCAGGTTGGGAGCATAAAAGTTTACAATTGTTAGATCTTCTTGATGGAGAGACCTCTTATTATGATATAACACCTTTCTTCTTCTCTTGTTACGGTCTTTTGTTTAAAATCCAGTTTGTCTTGGGGGACCTGGGTGGCTCAGACTGTTAAGTGTCTGCCTTCAGCTCAGATCATGATCCCAGGGTCCTGGGATCAAGCCCCTTATCAGGCTCCCAGCTCAGTGGGGAGCCTGCTTCTCCCTCTTCCTCTGCCTGCTACTCCTCCTGCTTGTGTTGTCTCTCTTCTCTTTCTTTCTCTCTCTCTCTCTCTCTGTGCCAAATAAATAAATAAAATCTTAAAAAAATAAAATCTAGTTAGTGTCATATAAGTATGGGTACTCGGGCTTTCTTTTGACATCTGTTAGCATGATAGACGTTTCTCCATCCCCTCACTTTCGATCTTTGGTGTCTTTAGGTCTAAAATGTATCTCTCACAGGCAACATATAGGTGGATCTTGTTTTTTTGTTTGTTTGTTTGTTTTTCATTTTTTAATCCATTTTGACACTCTATGTTTTCTGATTGGAGCACTTAGTTCATTTACAGTCAGAGTGATTATTTAAAGATATGAATTTATTGCCATTGTGTTAATGTAGAGTTGATGCTTCTGGTGATGTTCTTTGGTCCTTTCTAGTCTTTGTTGCTTTGGGTCTTTTTGGTCCATTCAGTGTCCTTCTTAAAATTTCTTGCAGGGCTTATTTAGTGGTCCCAAACTCCTTTAGTTTTTGCCTGGGAAACTCCTTATCTCCTCTTCTATTCTGAATGACAACCTTGCTGGATAAAGAATTCTTGGCTGCACATTTTTCCCATTCAGCACATTGAATATTTCCTTCCACTCCTTTCTGACCGGTCAGCTTTTGGTGTACAGATCTGCTGTAAAACTGATCTGTCTCCCCTTTTAGGTTAAGACATTTTTATTCCCTTGTTGCTTTCAGGATTCTTTCCTTGTCTGTGTACTTTGTGAATTTGACTACAATATGCCTTGGCAATGGTTGGGTTTTGTTGAATTTAATGGGAGTTCTTTTTGCTTCTTGGATTTTGATGTCTGTGTCTTTCTCCAGGTAGGGAAGTTTTCAGTTGTAATTGCTCAAAAAAACATTCTGTGCCCTTTCTTTCTCTTCATCTTCTAGACCCCTATGATACGAATGCTATAATGCTTTAAGGAGTCCCTTAGTTCCCTAAGGCTATTTTCATAGTCCATTACTTTTCTTTCCCTCTTCTTCAGCTTTATTATTTTCCATAATTTTATCTTCTATATCACTGATTTGCTCTTCTGCTTTGTTCATCCTCATTTTTGTGGCCTACATTTAGGTTTGCATTTTTAATTTTGGCTTGACTAAATTTTAGTTCTTTTATATCTGCAGTAAGGGATTCTTTAGTGTATTCTATGCTTTTTAAAGCCCAACTAGTATCCTATAATCTTTTTATTAAAATTCTAGTTCAGAAATCTTATTTATATCTGTATTGATTAAATCCCTGACCATGATTTCTACTTCTTGTTCTTTCTTTTGGGGTAAATTTATCTGTCATGTCATTTTGTCCAAAAAGAAAAGGGAGGAAAAAAAAAGAAAAAAGAAACCTAGATCCTGGATGTGTTATGGTCTCCTTGGTAAAAGAATCTAGGCCCCAAAATAGAATTAAATGAATAAAATAAAATATATTAAATGTAAATATATATAAAAGTAAAAGTTAAAAATAATCATAAATAAAAATGGAATTAAAAGTAAGATTAATGAAAAATAATTTTTAAAGTAAAGAATAAAAAGAAGGAGGAAGCTAGCCCTTATAAGCTGAAGCTATGCAGCACCCAATGAAAAGTAGACTTGGTGTGGGCAGGTTGTGCTGGTTTTCTGGGGGAGGGGCCTGTTGGGCTGATTCTCAGGTGGACTTGCCCTAGTGGAAATGTGCCTTCAGGGTGCAGCGGGGTGGGGCTTGGTGTAAGCAGCTCCAGGCTCCACTAGGTGGTGCTGTTTTGCTTCCTGAAGTCTTTCTACATTGATGGGCTGAGTGAATATGGTGGTGCCCTGCTCTCTAGCCCTGGAGCTGAAAGTTCTGCCCCCCACTCATCAATAAGTCCTCAAAGAAAAGCAATCAATCACCTCTTTGATGACCCTGGATTCCGTCAGAACCCTGCATTCACCCTGCCTGTGTCCAAGGTTTTGTTATGTTTGTTTTTATCTCAGTTTCAAAACTCCAAATTTTAGGGACTTTTTTGGTGTGGACCCATGCTGTTATTCTGGGGGATGGTCCTGCTGTGCTTTTGCTGGTTGCCAGCCCATCCCAGGAAAGCAGTCACATGACCGTGCAGCAGTTCCCTGTTATGGCAAAACAAAGCAAAAACCCAGCACCAAGGATCACTGATCTCAGCTGGCTTCACCACTTCTATTCCTCAGAACACTGCAACATGTTGGTGCCCCCCATTCTTTTTATGACCCGGGGGATCCTCAGACCATGCTGTCACTTATGGTATTCCACCCTGTTTTGCACCTTTAAGACAGGCACGTCCCCCACCCCCCATGGTAGTGGACTTCTGGAAGTTCAGATTTTGTCTTCTACTGCTTATATTACTTTATGATGGCTTCTGTAAGCAGGGCTTCTTGCCACCATACCCACAGCTATCTCCCCCAAGTCAACTCTCCTTATCCCCTTCTTTACAAAAGGTGGTCACTTTTCTGCTTGTAAACTGGCAATTTTCATTCTCTTAGACCTCTGATTGATTTCTTGGGTGTTCAGGATGATTCTATAATGATCTAGCTGCATTTGATGGGCGAGATAATCTTAAGGTTCCCCTACTTCTCTGCCATCTTAACTCTTACCTCTGAAATATTATTGCATTCATGTTAGGTAAGATTTCACTGAGCTACAGGAAAGGTAATGGATATGTGTTTATTTAATCACAATACTATATCAGGTCATCCATTTCTGCTCTGGCAAGTCAACAATACTCTTTACATCTTTTTGCTATTCCATCTTTAACCTGTAGACCTTTATCATAATAGCTGTCACCTCATGTAATTTTCAATGATGTTCTTTGATTTTTTATATAGTATCATATTGTTTACAAGCCATGACTTAATTTTTTAGCTAGTTCCAAATTTTATTCAATGCAGTGTTTAGAGAATGTTTGGGTTCTTTATAAGGATATATCTTTTATTACTCCTGTAAGTCACATCACTTTTACTTGTGTTTTATTTTTGCTTTTGAATAATATGAAATGTGAAAAATATAGCCTTTGCATAATATTGAGTACACAACTACATATAGAATGTCCTCTTAATAATGTAAAATATTTTTATATATCAAAAAATGTGCAGGGTTTAAAAAAAGGCAGATATATGCCAAAACCTTAATGATATCTGCGTAATTCTCTCAGAATGTTTGGCATGTAGCAATGATATGTTTGTGGGATTTATCATTGCTATTCTATATATTTTTATCTTCTCTATAAATGCTTTACTTTTGTGATAAATTGAAAATGAAATAATAACATAAAATCATAGAAACAAGCTAGCAGTTCATAAAAACAACTTCATAACTATATTCTGAGCTTCATCATTAATGTCTATTAAAGAGAAAAAGGATAAAGTTGAACTCATTTTCTAAGCCACAGATATCTATTATATTAAATAAGTTCAATTCTACTCATGTTTCTTCAAGTTTAAATAAGATACTGGTATAGTAAAGATTATAAACAAGAGCTTCCATCATATTCATTCCAGTAAACATTCATATTTCACACTGATACATTTTCATGATGAATATGAAACTGTTTAATTTCAATACCTGTCTGTTACCACCATCTCAACACCAGGATTCCAGGTATGATGAGGATGCTTTTAGAAATATCAGTCTGTGTTTTGAAAGGTGTGATGCATAAGCCACAGTCCATGAAGATACACATGCTCTGGTTTAAGTCTATATTCTTTCACTAAACTCTTTTACTCACTTTAACTTTGAACCTGTTTCTTTACCTTTCCAAGTCTCATTTTTCCTATCTGAAAATTTTAGTTAGTAACTCTCATTAAAGGGTTGTTGTGTCCCGCATATAGTAGTCCTCAGTAATCATTATTGTTATTATTCTCACTTAAACTCTAAGGAAAAGAACATATGATCCTCTAAATATTTGTTTTTATTCAAGTATATTTAACATACAGAGCTATATTAGTTTCAGGTATACAAAAATAATGATTCAATAAGTCTATACATTTTTCAGTGATCCTCCAAATACTGATATTTGACAGGAAAGGCTTTCAATACTTATAGTCAAACTTGGTGATGTTTGAAATTTTACAATTCATTAAAATTAAACCAACAGGCACATGGCATAGCCAAAGCCATAAACAAATTCAGTCTCTACTTTTTGTCTCATGGTTCTACTACTTAGCTGATGCTACTAAATTGGCTATTAAATGTATCTACTGACGATGACACCTTCCCTGGGGAGAGAGAGAGAAGCAAGTAAAAGATCTGTAATTGTTTTCACCAGCACCCTTCCCAATTGCTGAGAAAAGGGAGAAAGGGAATTCATTCATTCACCTACTTATTTATTCAGCAAATACGTACATGGATGACCTGCATTTGTCAGATTCCAGCAAGACAGGCACCAGGAGCACTCTGAAACAGTTACTGCAATGAATGTATGGACAAATGTAAATTCCCCTGCACATTTTTTTAAAATAATGTGTGTGTAACATGGTGCCTAGAACATGACAGATGTTCAGTATATGTTGTTACAGTAAACTGAATTGAAACTTAAGGGATGATATGGAGTGTTCTGCATGAAGTACGATTGACATTTTAGGCAAGAATAATAGCACAGAGGTAGAGATTTGGAGTCTGAGAGAACATTTATACAGTTCAGTAAGGCTGGGCTGGAAGTAGGATTAGGGAGAGAGAGGAGACACAGATGTAAATTCCAGCTGGTAACTTGCTGGCATTTGGGGATTGAAAGAAAAAGATCTGGAATTATTCTCAGGTTTCTCCTAGGTCATTATAGGTGCAATGAGCAATAATGAGCAATTTCTTCCCTCAAAACAGATTCTTCTTGAGTGTCCAGAAATTTGCAATGTTTTCTCTGTACCTTCTTATCTCTTCTCCTCCAATAACCTTTGTCCCAAACTAGAACTGTAGCAGCCATAGCAATGGCTACATTATTGTCACCTACTCTGGGACAGATACATTATTTATTTAAATCAGAAATAGTTACTGGGTTACTTACTATATTTTAAGCAGTGGGAAAGACATTGGGCTTAAAATAGAGAACTCACAGTTGAGTAATGAAGGAAGAGCTTTAAATGTTACAAGCAAGAGGGAATGAGACCTCTTATTGATTCATGTGCTCTTCCAGCATGGACCAGAAGAATATAACCTATCTTGGTATGATCAGGGAACTCATCCCAGGGAAAATAAGCAAACTATAAGACCTGTAGGGTGATTAGGAATTACTTGGTGAAGAATCAAAGGAAAATATTCAGGCAAATGAAAGAGTGTGTTTTTGGTCCTGGAAGCCAAAGAGAATAGAGATTTTCAGAATTTTTGCTGCCCTCTCTACAGCATCCTCATCATCATTCATTCTCATTTAAACTGTTCAACCTCCTCTTGCAATTACATGAGGATCTGGGGTTCTGTGCCTGGAACAGTAGTTACAGATATATAGCTGGATCTGAGAAAAATGGGTGGCTTGGATAAGATTTTAAAATACATTGTGTGGTTTCAAAGCCAGAAAAAAAATGGTGGTGTCCAAGAATATTATAATGTGTCTCAATATGGATCTTTTTTGAGTTTATTAACTTGGAGCTTTTGGATTCTTGGGATGTGTAGATTCACAACTTTCATCAAAATTGGGAAGGTTTTGGCCATTATTTTTTTCAAAATATTCTTTCTTCCCCTTTCTCTCTCTCTCCTTTTGGGACTCCCATTAAGCCTATATTCATACACTTGATGTTTTCCACAGGTCTCTTAGGTTCTGTTCATTTTTTCTTCATTCTTTTTTCTTTCCGCTCCTCAGACAATAATTTCAATTGACGTATTTTCAAATTCACTGATTATCTGAGCTTCCTAAAGGATATTTCTGTCAATTTCTCTTTTCTTTTGAATGGATATCACTTTCTGTCTCTTTGCAATGTTTTTAGAATTTTTGTTGAAAACTGGACATTTTGAATGTTATTATGTGATAACTCTGGAAATCAAGATTTCTTCCCTCTTCCCAAGGTTTGTTGTTGCTGTTTGTTTTGGATTGTTGGTTTGTTATTTATTGACTTTTTAAATTATTTTGTGAAGTCTTATTCTTTGATGTCATGTGTGGTCACTAAAGTCTGTTCCGTTTAGCTTAGTGGTCAGCTAGTGATTTGATACAGATTTCTTTAAATCCCTTGAGGAAAACAAAATGCTTTCCTGTTTTTGCTATTTGGCTCTGTATAGTAGTACTTTATAAAGATTAGTCAGGTCATTCATAATTCTACCTTAGTCTTCACTTCCTGCTTGTATAAAGCCTAAAGGTCAACCAGAGATGATAGCTTAGGGTCACCTCAGGTCTTTTCTGAAAACATGTCAATCCTGGGCATGTGCATGGACATCTAGATTTCCTGGTATATGTGTGAGCTTTTCTAAGCATTTCACTCCCCTCCCATATATCTTCTTCTACAGCTTCTTCCCTCCCAGGATTTTCAGTGTGTCTGCCATTTGCCTCCTCCATTGTTCTGTACCCGGGCAGCTGCAGCTAGTGTATCTGCATTTAAATGTTTTCAACAAATGCTGCCTCAGAGGCTTCTTCAGCCTTGAGAACATTCTTGAACCAGTCTCTCAGGGAACCACCAAATAGGTCAAAACACAACTGCAATTCTTTGACAACAAGTTTTGTATTGTCCCCTCTGACTTCAGCAAACTTCACCAGGTACACATGTTACCATTTTCACAGCTGGGAGGTGGGAGATGGTAAATGGGTAAGTTAAAATGTCTAGAGTGTATTATGCAAAGTGAAATAAGTCAATCAGAGAAAGACAAATACCATAGATTTCACTCATATGTGGAACTTAAGAAGGAAAACAGATGAACATAATGAAAGAGAAGGAAAAATAAAATAAGATAAAGACAGAGAGGGAGAAACACCTGGGTGGATCAGTTGGTTATGTGTCTGCCTTTGGCTCAGGTCATGATCCCAGGGTCTTGGGATCAAGTACTGAATCGGGTTCCTTGCTCAGTGGGGAGCCTGCTCCTCTCTTTGCCTGCTGCTCCCCATGCTTGTACTCTCTCTGGCAAATGAATAATTAAAATCTTAAAAAGAAAGACATATCTTGAAGGAAGTTGTTGTGGCTGATATCAAAGAGGTTACTGCCTGTGTTCTCCTCGAGGATTCTGATGGATTCCTGTCTCACGTTGAGGTCTTTTATCCATTTTGAGTTTATCTTTGTGTACGGTGTAAGAGAATGGTCGAGTTTCATTCTTCTCCATATAGCTGTCCAGTTTTCCCAGCACCATTTATTGAAGAGACTGTCTTTTTTCCACTGGATATTTTTTCCTGTTTTGTCGAAGATTATTTGACCATAGAGTTGAGGGTCCATATCTGGGCTCTCTACTCTGTTCCACTCTTCTATGTGTCTGTTTTTATGCCAGAACCATGCTGTCTTGGTGATCACAGCTTTGTAGTAAAGCTTGAAATCAGGTAACGTGATGCCACCAGTTTTATTTTTGTTTTTCAACATTTCCTTAGCAATTCGGGGTCTCTTCTGATTCCATACAAATTTTAGGATTATTTGCTCCAGCTCTTTGAAAAATACCCATGGAATTTTGATCAGAATGGCATTAAAAATATAGATTGCTCTGGGCAGTGTAGACATTTTAACAATGTTTATTCTTCCAATCCAAGAGCATGGGATGGTCTTCCATCTTTTTGTGTCTTCTTCAATTTCTTTCATGAGTGTTCTGTAGTTCCTCGAGTACAGATCCTTAACCTCTTTGGTTAGGTTTATTCCGAGGTATCTTATAGTTCTTGGTGCTATAGTAAATGGAATCGATTCTCTAATTTGCCTTTCTGTATTTTCATTGTTAGTGTGTAAGAAAGCCACTGATTTCTGGACATTGACTTTGTATCCTGCCACGTTACTGAATTGCTGTATGAGTTCTAGAAGTTAAGGGGTGGAGTCTTTCGGGTTTTCCATATAAAGAATCATGTCATCTGCGAAGAGAGAGAGTTTGACTTCTTCCTTGCCAATTTGGATACCTTTTATTTCTCTTTGTTGTCTGATTGCTGTTGCTTCTAATACTATGTTGAACAAGAGTGGTAAGAGTGGGCATCCTTGTCGTGTTCCTGATCTCAACGGGAAGGCTGTTGGTGGGAATGCAAGTTGGTGCAGCCACTTTGGAGAACAGTGTGGAGATTCCTCAAGAAATTAAAAATAGAGCTTCCCTATGACCCTGCAATTGCACTACTGGGTATTTACCCCAAAGATACAGATGTCGTGGAAAGAAGGGCCATCTGTACCCCAATGTTTAGAGCAGCAATGGCCACGGTCGCCAAACTGTGGAAAGAACCAAGATGCCCTTCAACGGATGAATGAATAAGGAAGATGTGGTCCATATACACTATGGAGTATTATACCTCCATCAGAAAGGACGAATACCCAACTTTTGTAGCAACATGGATGGGACTGGAAGAGATTATGCTGAGTGAAATAAGTCAAACAGAGAGAGTCAAGTATCATATGGTTTCACTTATTTGCAGAGCATAACAAATAATATGGAGGACAAGGGCAGATGGAGAGGAGAAGGGAGTTGAGGGAAATTGGAAGGAGAGGTGTGCCATGAGAGACTATGAATTCTGAAAAACAACCTGAGGGTTTTGAAGGGGCGGGGGGTGGGAGGTTGGGGGAACCAGGTGGTGAGTTATTAGGGAGGGCACGGATTGCATGGAGCACTGGGTGTGGTGAAAAAACAATGAATACTGTTACGCTGAGAAGAAATAAAAAATTAAAAAGAAAAAAAAGACATAGAGGGAGGCAAGCCATAAAAGACTCTTAAATATAAGAAAAAAACTAAGGGTTGCTAGAGAGCGCATGAGTGTGGGTATGTGGTAACTGGGTGATAGGCATTAAGGAGGGCACTTGATGTAATGATCAGTGGGTGTTTTATACAATTGATAAATCACTAAATTCTACCCCAAAAACTAATACTACACTATATGTGAACTAACTTGAATTTTAATAAAATCTTGAAAGAAAAAAATGAAATAAAATGCCACTATGTTTCCTTACTGAAATTCAAACACTCTTCTGGTTGTTATAAGTTTCTAACTAGATTCCAGAGTTCTAAAAACATTGGTTTTGGGGCGCCTGGGTGGCTCAGTCGTTAAGCGTCTGCCTTCAGCTCAGGTCATGATCCCAGGGTCCTGGGATCGAGCCCCACATCGGGCTCCCTGCTCAGTGGGAAGCCTGCTTCTCCCTCTCTCACTCCCGTGCTTGTGTTCCCTCTCTCGCTGTCTCTCTCTCTCTCTCTCTCTCTGATAAATAAATAAAATCTTTAAAAAAAAAATAAAAAAATAAAAACATTGGTTTTGACAGGGTTTTTTTTTTTTTGGTCAAATTAACCTTTGTTTTAGTGCTTAGAATTCCCTATTTTGCCATTTGCATTGCAGTCAAACACTGATGTTTTTAAGTTGTGTATTTTGTGGCTATCTTACCAGCTTTTCAAAAAAAAAAAAGTTCCAAATCTTAATATGTTTTTCTGTAGAACATACTTCTGCTCTCAGAACTTATACCATATTCTCAGACCTCATATCATATTCTGACCTATAAATGGTGGAAGCTTTAGAGGTGAGGATTAAGGTATAGGCCATAATAATGACTGTGGTGAGGATTCTAGGGTAGGCAGGGTACACCTAATGTCCTACATGGCTGCCTTTATCTAGAAGAAGCCCCTCAGTCCATAAAAACCTGAAGTCTTATTTCTAGCTGAAGCCTTTCCCACTCATAAACTGACTTTATGACCACATCTTTTCAGAGACTCCACATCTGCTAAGAAAACTTGAGGTTACACATCTACACATGAGTATATGCATGAGCTTTTCTAAACACAGGAAATGTCTTCCAGTATTTATCCTCATCCTAGTCTATTGCTCAATGAGCCCAGATTTAAGTCATATCTGCATCCCGGCACTGTGGTAGTGGGACTGTCCAGGGAGGAACTATGGGCTGCACTATAGGATCAACAGACCAGGGAAAGGGAAACACTATCCCTAACAAGCATTGTGAACAGTGGGTGTCATCCAGAGGAGGGAACAGGTGAGATTTCTCTCCTTTATATTAAAACTACCAGATGGTCTTTCAAACTGGGAGGTTGGGCTGGTGCATGCATTCAGGTATATAAAATGGCATCCTGAATTCTGAAGGAGCTGAACTGTGAGGATGTCATTGAATAAGAAAACAGTGTATTATATCTATCTGTGGGCTTCAAGAGGAGATCAGACATAGGTAAGACAGTAGAAGTGAAGGCTTGTACTATACTGGGCACAATCTAGATTTTTGGAACTGGACCTATACGCCATAGTACAGTGGGCTCACTAGAATTTGAGTACAGTGGTGAAAGCCTTGGTATATGTGCTATGGCTGGCAGATGGGCAGACTGGTTAGTGTTACTAACATGTTAGGGGCATAGATATTTAAGATTGTTAGGTCTTCTTGTTGGACAGACCCTTTGAGTATGATATAGTGTCCTTCCTCATCTCTTATTATAGTCTTTGGCTTAAAATCTAACTGATCTGATATAAGGATTGCCACCCCAGCTTTCTTCTGTTGTCCATTAGCATGGTACATTGTTTTCCATCCCCTCACTTTAAATCTGAAGGTGTCTTCGGGTCTAAAATGAGTTTCTTGTAGGCAGCATATTGATCGGTTTTGTTTTTTTATCCATTCTGATACCCTGTGTCTTTTGGTTGGGGCATTTAGCCCATTAACATTCAGGGTAACTATTGAAAGATATGAATTTATTGCCATTGTATTGCCTGTAAGGTGTCTGTTCCTGTATATTGTCTCTGTGTTTCTTTCTGATCTACTACTTTTAGGGTCTCTCTTTGCTTAGAGGACCCCTTTCAATATTTCCTGTAGAGCTGGTTTGGTGTTTGCAAATTCTTTCAGCTTTTGTTTGTCCTGGAAGCTCTTTATCTCTCCTTCTACTTTCAATGATAACCTAGCTGGATATAGTATTCTTGGCTGCATGTTTTTCTCGTTTAGTGCTCTGAATATATCATGCCAGTTCTTTCTGGCCTGCCAGGTCTCTGTGGATAGGTCCGCTGACAATCTAATGTTTTTACCCTTGTATGTTACAGACTTCTTTTCCCGGGCTGCTTTCAGGATTTTCTCTTTGTCGCTAAGACTTGTAAATTTTACTATCAGGTGACGAGGTGTGGACCTATTTTTATTGATTTTGAGGGGCATTCTTAGTATCTCCTGGATTTTGATGTTTGTTCCCTTTGCCATATTAGGGAAATTCTCTCCAATAATTCTCTCCAATATACTTTCTGCTCCCCTCTCTCTTTCTTCTTCTGGAATCCCAATTATTCCAATGTTGTGTCATCTTATGGTGTCGCTTATCTCTCAAATTCTCTCCTCATGGTCCAGTATTTGTTGGTCTCTCTTTTGCTCAGCTTCTTTATTCTCTGTCATTTGGTCTTCTATGTCACTAATTCTTTCTTCTGCCTCATTTATCCTAGCAGTGAGAGCTTCCATTTTTTATTGCACCTCATTAATAGCTTTTTTTATTTCAACTTGGTTAGATTTTAGTTCTTTCATTTCTCCAGAAAGGGCTTTTATCTCTCCAGTGAGGGTTTCTCTAATATCTTCTATGCCTTTTTCGAGCCCGGCTAGAACCTTAAGAATCGTCATTCTGAACTCTAGATCTGTCATATTACCAATGTCCGTATTGATTAGGTCCCCAGCCTTCGGTACTGCCTCTTGTTCTTTTCTTTGTGGTGAGTTTTTTTGCCTTGTCATTTTGTCCAGATAAGATTTACTTTTTCCTTCTCTAGATTTCCGCTGTTCTTGGTGAGTGAAGTTGGTCTTGGCTGGGTTTCTTGTTGATCTTCTGGGGGAGGGGCCTGTTGTAGTGATTCTCAAGAGTCTTTGCCGCAGATGGAATTGCACCGCCCTTGCGAGGGGCCGGGCTAAGTAATCCGCTCGGGTTTGCTTTCGGGAGCTTTTGTTCCCAGAGCACTTTCTGTAGAGTTCTGGAGGACGGGAATGAAGATGGTGGCCTCCCAATCTCTCGGCCCAGAGGAGCCGAGAGCTTGGGGTTCCGCTCCTCAGTGCACCCTTAGAAAAAAGTGCCCAACCACCCGGCCTCCCTGGCCTGTGGTCGTGCCGGTAGGAAAGCAGTCAATTGCTGGCACTTGGAGAAATGCGCCCGGTCACTTCCATCTTCGTGGCCTCCGGCCGTGCTCCCAGCCCACCCAGCCTGTGACTGGCACAAGGTAACCCCGTGCTGAGAGCTCACTCCTAGGCTTTGTCACTTTAGCCGGCTTCCCCGCTCTAATACCTGCTAGCTCTGTGGCACTCAGACACCCCCTATACTTCTGTGACCCAGTGGGACCTGGGGTTATGCTGACCCCGCCTGGGTTTCCCCCTGGTTTAGCCTCTGGAGACATGTCCCTCCATGGTGCAGACTTTTAAAAGTCCCAATTTTGTGCTCCGTTGCTCCGTTGCTTGCTGGGAGCCGGCCCCTCCCCCTGCGGTCTATCTTCCCGTTGCTTTGGATTCACTTCTCCGCAGGTCCTACCTTTCAGAAAGTGGTCGATTTTCTGTTTCTAGAATTGTTGCTCTTCTTCTCTTCGATTTCCCGTTGGATTTGTAGGTGTTCACAATGGTTAGATAAGCTATCTAGCTGATCTCCTGCTACCCGATGTCGTCTCAGGCTGCTACTTCTCTGCCATCTTGACTCCTCCCCCCACTAATTTATATTCTTATAACTTATTTGCTGCTTGTTGAGATTATGCCTATGTGAGACATTTTGCAACTGTTATTATTTTATTTTTTTTTATTATGTTCTATTAGCCAACATATAGTACATCATTAGTTTTTGATGTAGTGTTCAATGATTCATTGGTTCCATATAACACCAAGTGCTCATCACCACACATGCTCTCCGTAGTACCCATCACCTGGTTACCCATTCTCCCACACCCTCCCTTCTGTAATCCTCAGTTTGGTTCCTGGGGTCTAGAGTCTCTCATGGCTTGTCTCCCTCTCTGGTTTCTTCCCATTCAGTTTTCCTTCCCTTCCCCTGTGGTCCTCTGCACTATTCCTTATGTTCCACATTCGAGTGAAACCATATGACAATTATCTCACTCTGCTTCACTTATTTCAGTTAGCATAATCCCCTCTGGTTCCATTCATATCAATCCAAATAGTGGGTATTCATCCTTTCTGATGGCTGAGTAATATTTCGTTGTATATATGGGCCACATCTTCTTTATCCATTCATCTGTTGAAGGGCATCTTTTTTTTTTTGATCCTTTATGTTATTTTAACTCCTTTCCATCCAGTAATCTTTATGTAACATTTTAAGCCTACTTTTATAATTCCTCGTTCCTTTCATAATTAAGAGAATCCTAGTCAAAAGAATTATCATACCATAATACAAATGTTTTTATTTTTTGTTCTAAGAACTAAAGTTTTACCCCTGATCTGAGCTGGATCTGATTCCTTGGATGAAGGCCAAGGGTGAGAGTTCTCTCCTGGACAAAAATGGGTTGCCTGCCTAACCTGGGAGTATGAGATATTTTCATGAGAATGCATTATTTCAGTCCTATGTGAGTGATTTTATTAGACTGCATATAACCCACAAAGGTGATCTCCCAGTTTCAGTGGGTTTACTCCCACATATTTTCAGGGCAGAAACTCCTATAGACATGACCCTTCTATCAAGTATTCCCAGCTTTCAAGCACCAGGTCTTTCTTCTCTTTCCACCTTTTCACCAAATTTCTGAATGCAGTGGATTTTATCTCCCCTTCAGAGATATTTCCAGGATCCATTCAGTATCTCTTATTTTTTTTGTGTAGAAATGTTTAATTCTCATGTAGTTTCTATCTCAATTCTTATATATTCCACCCAGTACTTAAAACGCAAGCCAGATGTTCAGTAGCTACATCTTGGTGTTGTTGCTGAACCAGACAGCATTGGGGAGGTGAGATATGTTCTTAATCTGATGTTTTGTGAGGGTCAAAAATGAAAGTCCCAATCTAAGCAAAGATGATTTGAAATGTGTGTGGTTGTGATGAAGGTCCTGGCATGGGAAGGATTACTTCATGTATGGGATTAAAAGATTGCCTTATTTTTAGTTGTTTCTGTTTATCTTTACAGAAGGGGCTGCAGTCCTGTTTTCCTCAAGATGAGAAGAAGATGGATGAAGATGTTAAATTAACCATGGTCAAAACAGTTTCATGAAAATAACAAACAGGTATATATAATTGGTATACTTATTTATTTGTATACTTTTGTCTTGACATTTTAAATGCATACTAGTTTTGCACTCTATCATTTTCCCCAGATCTTTCTATTAAACATTAAAAAATTTAAACATGAAAATCATTTACTGGACTTTTACTTTTGGGAAGATGATATAGAAATACATTTCTCTACTCTTCCTGGTAAGTAAAACTAGGATCCTGGACATTTTGCACAAAACAGCAATAAGAAGACTTTGAAAGGTGGAAAAAATAAAGAAAAGGAGTTATGGAACTCAGGTCCTGAGGAACAACATTATGGTGAGTTTCATGGGTTTTCTTTTTGCCTAATATGCTCCAGACTGGGTACTGGCAAAGGTGGCAACCTGGAAAATTCAAACTATGCACACAAAAAGTCCCAAGAAAATCCTGCTCGCCCTAGCCAAGGGACCTGGAAAGTAGAATGCTAACATAGCAAATTTTTAGACATAATTGTTCTTCTCCAGTCAAACATCACAGGAAAGCTCTGCCCCCACCCCAACCCCACCAACAAAGGCAGGGTGTGATCCTAGACTTCCACCTTCAGCAGGCTGTAACAGGAACTCTAACTCCTTCTCTACACAGTGATAACAGCTTCCCTCCTATGGTGTCAGTGAAGACCACATGGGTAGTCTGGATTTCTAGGCCTACCCAGCGATACCATGTTACCTCTTTCCCTCCACATTTCCATTGTACCACTGGAGGTCCAGTGGGGAATAGGGACTGTCACAACCACCATAGTGGAGGTCACCAGATGAGTAGTAAGGAGGCATTCCTGACTCTCCAAGCCAGTGAAATATTAAATTGAGGCTTAATGGAGATCTGAACTCTGAATCCCAATCAGCAGTAATGAGAAGCTCCCACCAAGTATGAATGGAGGCCAAGTGGGAAAGTTGAACTTCTACCCTGACCTGGGAGTAACAAGGAGGCATCTTATTCATTCCCTGTTAGAGCAGTGTGAAAGAAAGCTAGATAAAACACAAGATTTAAATTAAATCAAGAATCTCATAACATAAAACCCCCAGTGTCCAAGTTTGATCAAAATTTATTTTCAGGGGCACCTGGGTGGCTTAGTCTTTTAAGTGTCCAACTCTTGGTTTGGGCTCAGGTCATGATCTCAGGGTCATGAGATCAAGCCCCATGAGGGGCACTGCTGTCTCCACCTCAACCCCTTCCCTTCTCTAAAACAAACAAATACAATTCTTAAAAAGTTATTTTCAGACTTAGAACCAAGCATATCTCAACATGAATGAAAAAAAAAGAATACATAACAACAGCAACATACAGAAATGTTAAAATTATCTTGCAAAGATTTTAAGCCAGACATCCTAAAAATGCTTCAATGAAGAATTATGAGCACATTCAAGAAAAAAATAAAAAGAAAGAAACTGTCAGCAATGAAGTAGAATGTCTCGTAAAAAAAAGATATTTTAAAAAAAGAGATAAAAAAATACAATAATAAAAATTAAAAACTCAGCAAATGGGTTGAACAGCAGAGTGGAGAGGACAGAAGCAATACTCACTGAAATTGAAGATAAAGTGATAGAAAGTATTCTATCTGAATAACAGAAAGTACACTGAAAAAAAAAAAAGAAAGAAAGAAAAATCTCAATGACCTATAGGACTCTAACAGAAAATGTAGCATTTGACTTATTAGTATCCCATAGAAGAGAAAAAGAGTAGAGCTTAATGGTACTTGAAAACATAATGTTTGAAATTTCCCAAATTTGGCAAAGGACATAAAATTACATATAGAAGAAGGTAATTTTATCTTATTTTATTTCTTAAAAATACAACAAGATAGAAACAGAGAGGGAGGCACACCATAAGAGACTCTTAGCTACAGGAAACAAACTGAGGGTTCCTGGAGGGAAGGTGGGGGGTGGATGTCATAATTGGGTGATGGGCATTAAGGAGGGCACTTGATGTAAATGAGCACCGGGTTATATGCAACTGATAAATCACTAAATTCTGGGGTGTCTGGGTGGATCAGTGAGTTAAGCCTCTACCTTCAGCTCAGGTCATGATCTCAGGGTCCTGGGATTGGGTCCTGGGACTGGGTCCCTCATCAGGCTCTCTGCTTGGCAGGGAGCCTGCTTCCCCACCCACTCTCTCTCTGCCTGCCTCTCTGCCTACTTGTGATCTCTCTGTGTCAAATAAATAAATAAAATCTTTTTAAAAAAATCAATAAATTCTACCCCTGAAACTAATAATACACTATATGTTAACTAAATTGAAATTAAATTGAAAAATATAAAAGAAGCTGAGATAATGCCATATGAGATTAAACTGAAAGAAATCCACACCAAAACACTTCATAGTCAAATATTTGAATACTAGATCAAAAAAAAATGTTCAAAGTACTGAGAAAGAAAGGTTACTTTACCTATAAGGAAAAACAAGTTAATAACTGGATTTTTCATCAGAAACCATGGAGGATAGGGGCACCTGGGTGGCTCACTTGGTTAAGTGGCTGCCTTTTGCTGGGGTCATGATCTCGGGGTCCTGAGATTCAGCCCTGCATAGGGCTTTCTGCTCAGTGGGCGTCTGATTCTCCCTCTCCATCTGCTGCTCCACTGCTTACGCTATCTCACTCATGCACTCTCTTTTAAGGAAATACATATTTTAAACAAATCCATGGAGGATAGAAAGAAGTAGCATATCATTTTCCAAATGCTGAAAGAAAGGAACTATGAAGCCAGAATCCTCTATCATAAAAAAATCTAGAAGAGAGGAAAATGAAGACATTCTCAGATGAAGGAAAACAGAAAACTGTTCATGAGCGTACCTGTCTTAAAATAATGGCTGAAAGAAGTTCTGACACAACAAGTAAATGACAAAAGAAGGATGAGCACTGGGTGTTATATGCAACTGATAAGTTACTGAACTCTACATCTGAAACTAATGATGTACTATATGTTGGCTAATTGAATTTAAATTAAAAAAACAAAGGAAGGGAAAAACGACTTAGTAAACAAAGATACGGGTAAATGCAATATACTTTCCTTCTCTTCTTGAGTTTTCTAAATTATGTTTGATAGTTGAAGCAAAAATTATAATGCTGTTTGATGTTTTTCTACATGTATGTAGAAAAAAATTTAAGATGATTATTTTATAATCATGGAAGGGTAAAGGGATGTAAAAGGGTGGTAAGATTTTTACATTGCACTTGAACTGATTAAATGACACCAATAGACTCTGCAAATTTATGTATTTATAATGAAATACCTAGAAAAACTACTAACAAAATTATAAAAAGAGATACACATAAAAACAGTAAACAAATAATGGAATTCTAATACATATCTACAACTCACAGAAAGGCAGGAAAAAGAGGACAGGAAAACAAAAAATAGATGAAATAGAAAACAAAAAAAGGCCAAAATGTATCAATAATTATATTAAGGATAAATGGACAAAATACAACAATCAAAAGACTGATATTGGCAGAATGGATTGCAAACATGATCCAGTAATTTGCTGACTACAAAATAATCACTTCAAATACAGGGACATAGGCAAAATAGTAGTAAAAATGTATATATATACTCACAGTCATGAAATGTTGTAAACACCACAATTGAAGATGATTTTGTCAAATTGAGTTTAACAACAGTACCCGAGTATAAGAAACCTACAGGAAATAAACTTAGTAAATCTGATTACCAAAGGGTTATTTCACCAAGAAGATGTATCAGTGTAAACGTGTATGCAAAAATCCACAGAACTGCAAAATATGTGAAACAAAACCTGGAAGAGCTGAAATGAGAAATAGAAAAAACCAAAATTATAGTTAGGGATTTCATCACCTTACTTTCAGAAACTGATAGAACTTCTAGACAGAAAATCAACAAGAGTATAGAAAAATTGAATAACACAATTGGCTAACAAGATCTAATTGACATTTGTAGAACACAACCCAACAGCAGCACTTTGCCCATTTTTCAACTATCCATGGAACATTTACAAAGATAGAACATATCTTGGGTCATAAGCAAATCTTAAAAAAAAAATGAAAACAATTGAGATGACCCCAGCTTTGTTCTCTGACCACAGAGGAATTAACCTAGAAATTCATAACAGAAAGATAGCAGGAAAATCTCGTATGTTGGACATTAAACAACACACATCTAAATAATCCACGGATCAAGAAAAAAGATCAAGGGAAATCCAAAAATCTATAAAATTGAGTGAACATGAAAACATATCATAAAAAATTTTGTGGGATGTGGCTAAAGCTGTGCCAAGAAGGGGTATTTTAACAATAAATTCTTCTATTAGAAAAATGAAACAAACTCCCCAAATTAGTAATGTAGGCTTCCATCCTAAGAATCTAGAAAAAGAAGAGCAAAATAAATCAAAGCAAGCAGTAGGAACATAAAAATATGATAATGTGACTGGATCATAAATCAGTGAAACTCGAAATAGAAAAAAACAGAGAATAACAATGAAGCCAAAAGCTTATTTTTAAAAGGATTTTATTCATTTGAAAGTGAGAGAAAGAAAGAGCATGAATGGGGGGAGGGGCAGAGGAAGAGAAAGAAGGAGGTTCCTCATTGAGCATGGAACCTAACTTGGGGCTCAATCCCAGTACCCTGGGAATCAGGACCTGAGGTGAAGGGAGATGCTCAACCAACTGAGCCACCCAGGTGCCCCCCAAGAGCCTATTTTTGAAAAGGCCATCAAAATTGATAAACTTCTATCCAGATTAGGAAAGATTACATATAGTATATATAATTTATATATATATGAATCCATATTCAGAGAGAGAGAGAGAGAGAGAGAGAGAGAGAGAGAATATGGAATATTACTCTAGAACTCACAGATATAAAAAAAGGTAAGAAAATACTGGAAACATTATGTTCACAAATTCAACAACATAGAATAAATGGGATTCCCTCCAAGCCACAAAATAATACAACTCAATGGAAATGAAATATACAAACTGAATAGTACTATAACCACAAAATAAATAAAATTTTAATGAAAAGGAAACCTCTGTGTTCCAATGATTTTAATAGAGAATTCTACAATATTTTTTTAAAGATTTTTTTTATCCATTTGACAGACAGAGATCACAAATAGGCAGAGAGGCAGGCAGAGAGAGAGGAAGGGAAGCAGGCTTCCCACTGAGCAGAGAGCCCGATGCGGGGCTCAATCCCAGGACCCTGGGATCATGACCTGAGCTGAAGGCAGAGGCTTTAACCCACTGAGCCACCCAGGTGCCCCAATATATTTTTAAAAATATGTAAGTTTTACACAATATCTTTCCAAACATAGGAGGAAAAGTTTACCAACCCATTTTATAAGGTTAGTATTAATTCTGATACCAAAACCAGAGAAAGACAAATAAAAACAAAAGCAAAGCAAAAGAAAAATTAGTCCTTTAATCTTCATGAAATTGGATGGAAAATTTTTTAAAGATTTTATTTATTTATTTGACAGATAGCCATCATAAGTAGGCAGAGAGGCAGGCAGAGAGAAAGGGGGAAGCAGGCTCCCTGCCCAGCAGAGAGTCTGATGCATGGCTCAATCCCAGGACCCTGAGATCATGACCTGAGCCGAAGGCAGAGGCTTAACCCACTGAGCCACCCAGGCGCCCCAAAGAAATTTATTTCTAAAAATAACAAATTCACACCATAACCAAATGGAATTTTTCCAGTGGAACTTTTTTTCATAAAAATAGAATGAACGTTCATGGAACTAAAACAAGCAATCCTAAAATTGGTAAGGAACCACAAAAGACTTCTGATAGCCAAAGCAATCTTGAAAGAGAAAAACAAAGCTGGGGGTATCACTACTCCAAATATTTTTTATTTTATTTTATTATGTTAGTCTCAAAAGAGTACATCATTAATTTTTGTTGTTGTGTTTTATGATTCATTGTTTGCCTATAACACCTAGTGTTCCATGCAATACATGCATTCCCTAATAACCATCACTGAACTAACTCATCCCCCCACCCCATTCCCCTCGAAAAACATCAGTTTGTTTCCCACAGTCCATAGTCTGTCATGGTTTGTCTCCCCCTCTGATTCTCCCTCCCCGTTAATTTCTCCCTTCCTTCTCCTAATGTCCTCCATGCTATTCCTCATGTTCCACAAATAAGTGAAACCATATGATAATTGACTTTCTCTGTTTGACTTATTTCACTTAGCTTAATCTCCTCTAGTCCCATTCATGTTGATGCAAAACTGGGTATTCATCATTTCTAATGGCTGAGTGATATTCCATTGTATATATGGACCACATCTTTATCCATTTGTCTGTTGAAGGGCATCTCGGCTCTTTCCAGTTTGGCTATTATGGACATTGCTGCTATGAACATTGGGGTGCATATGGCCCTTTTTCTCACTACATCTGTACCTTTGGGGTAAATACCTAGTGGTGTAAGTGCTGGGCCATAGGGCAGCCCTATTTTTAACTTTTGGAGGAACCTCTACACAGTTTTCCAAAGTGGCTGTACTAACTTGCATTCCCACCAAGAATGTAAGAGGGTTCCTCTTTCTCCACAACCTCTCCAACACTTGTTTCTTGCTTGCCCATTTTTGCCATTCTAACTGATGTAAGGGGAGATCCCAATGTGGTTTTGATTGAATTTTCCTGAGGGCTAATGATGATGGACACTTTTTCATGTGTCTGTTAGCCATATAAAGTATCATCCCATCTGTAAAGAGAGTATTTGACTTCTTCTTTGCCAATTTGAATACCTTTTATTTCTTTCTGTTGTCTGATTGCTGTTGCTAGGACTTCTAGTACTACGTTGAACAGTAGTGCCAAGAGTGGGCATCCTTGTCATTTCCTGATTTTAAGGGAAATTATCTCCACATTTCCCCATTGAGGATGATATTTGCCACCAGTTTTTCACAGATGGCTTTTATGAGATTGAGGAATATTCCCTCTATCCCCATACTCTGAAGAGTTTGAATCAGAAAAAGATGCTATATTTTGTCAAATTCTTTTCCTGTATCAATTGAGAAGTTCTTGTTTCTTCTCTTATTTATGTGTTCTATCACACTGATTGATTTGTGAATATTGAATGACCCTTGCATCCCAAGGATAAATCCCACCTGGTTGTGGTAGACAATTCTTTTAATGTACTTTTGGATCCTATTAGCTAGGATCCTGTTGAGAATTTTGGCATCCATGTTCATCAGGGATATTGGTCTGAAATTCTTTTTGATGGTGTCTTTGCCTGGTTTTGGGATCAAGGTAATGCTGACCTCATAGAATAAGTCTGAAAGTTTTCCTTCTGTTTCTATTTTTTGAAGAAGCTTCAGGAGAATAGGCATCATTTCTTCTTTGAAAGTTTTGTAGAACTAGCCAGGGAATCCATCAGGTCCTAGACTCTTGTTTTTGATCATGGCTTCAGTCTTGTTACTGGTTATTAGCCTATTCAGGTTGTGAATTTCTTCCTGTTTCAGTCTTAGTAGTTTACAGGTTTCCAGGAATGCATCCATTTCTTCTAGGTTGCTTAATTTATTGACATACAGCTGTTGATGATAATTTCTAATGATTGTTTCTATTTCCTTGGTGTTAGTCATGATCTCTCCCTTTTCATTCATCATTTTATTAAATTGGGTCCTCCCACCCCCCACATATCTGGTCAGTGGTTTATTAATCTTATTAATCGTTTCAAAGAAACAGCTTCTAGTTTTGTTGATGTGTTCTACTGTATTTCTGGTTTCTAATTGATTGATAGCTGCTCTAATTTAATTATTTCCCTTATTGTGCCTAGGTTAGGCTTAATTTATTGTTGATTCTTCAGTTCTTTAAAGTGTAAAGAGAGATTTTCTATTTTGGATTTTTTTTTTTTTTTTTGAGTGAGGCTTGGATGGCTATGTATAGGCCCCTTAGGACTGCCTTTGCCATATCCAATAGGTTTTGGACTGAGGTGTCCTCATTCTCATTGGTTTCCATGAATTGTTTAAGTTATTCTTTCATTTCCTGATTGACCCAAACATTCTTAAGCAGGACGGTCCTCAGCTTCCAAGTGTTTGAATTCCTTCCAAACTTTTTCTTGTGATTGAGTTCCAGTTTCAAAACGCTGTGGTTTGAGAATATGTGGGAATAATCTCAGTCTTTTGGTATCAGTTGAGACCTGATTTGTGACCCAGTATGTGGTCTGTTCAGGAGAAAGTTCCTTGTGGACTTGAGAAGAATGAGTATTCTGTTGTTTTAGGGTGGAATGTTCTGTATATATCTATGAGGTCCATCTGTCCAGTGTGTCATTCAAAGCTCCTGTTTCTTTGTTGATTTTCTGCTTAGATGATCTGTCTATTGCTGAAAGTGGATTGTTGAGGTCTCCTACTATTAGTGTATTACTATTAATTTATCTCTTTATTTTGGTTAACAGTTGAGTTATGTAGTTGGCTGCTCCCATGTTGGGGGCACCAATATTTACAATTGTTAGATCGTCTTGTTGGATAGACCCTTTAAGAATGATATAGTGTCCTTCTGTATCTCTACCTACAACCTTTAACTTAAAATCTGATTGGTCTGATATGAGAATTTCTACCCCATCTTTCTTTTGAGGCCCATTTGCATGAAAGATGGTTCTCTATCCCTTCACTTTCAGTCTGGATGTATCTTTAGGTTTCAAACGAGTGTCTTGTAGATAGCATATGGATGGGTCCTGTCTTTTTATCCAATCTGCAACCCTGTGCCATTTCATGGGAGCATTTTTGCTGTTCACGCTGAGAGTGATTATTGAAAGATATGTTTTTATTGTCATCATGTTGCCTGTGAAGTCCTTGCTTCTATAGATTGGTTCTGAATATATCTGTTCTATATTACTCTTGGGGTCTTTCTCCTTTTCCTCTTAATATTTCTTGCAGGGCTGGCTTAGTGGTCACATATTCTTTCAGTTCCTGCCCATCCTAGAAACTCCTTATCTCTCTGTCCATTCTGAATGACAGCCTTTCTGGAAAAAATTCTTGACTGTGTGTTCTTCTCATTTAGTACCCTGAATATGTCTTGCCAGCCCTTACTGGCTGGCCAGCTCTCTGTGGACAAGTCTGACATTATTCTGTTGTTCCTCCCCCATATGCAAGGAATCTCTTCCCCCTAACTGCCCTTAAGATGGTTTCCTTGTTTCTAAGATTTGCAAGTTTTACTATTAAATGCTGGGGCATTGGTCTCTTTTCCTTCTTCTTGGGAGGGGTCCTCTCTGTCTCTATGACACAACACTTCTTTCATTCCTCAGATTAAAGAAATTCTCAGCTAGGATTTACTCAACTATATCTTCTAGTCCTCTCTCTCTCTCCACCCCCTCAGGGATCCCAGTATTTCTCATATTAGAATGTCATGGCATCATTTATTTCTCTAATTCTGTTTTCATGGATTCTTAGCTATTTGTTCCAGGCCTCCTCCTGTTCCTTTTTTTCTATCAGTTTGTCTTCTAGATCACTAATTTACCTTAGCTGTTAGATTAGACTTAGATTAGATTGGAACTCATTGATAGCATTTTTAAGTTCTACCAGATCAGCTCTCATTTCTGCCCTTAGAGAATCTGTTGCCATTAATAGTTTCCTCCATCCTACCTATTATCTTCATAAATATTACCCTGAATTCTACTTCTGGTATTTTGTTTATATCCATATCCATTAGCTCTGTGGCAGAGGTTATAGTCTCTGAGTTTTTCCTGTGATGGGGATTCCTCCTCTTAGCATTCTGCTGAGGGGTGTTTGAGGGAATGTACACAGTCCAACGTTTTGACCACAACCTAACAAGATGCATCTGTTTTATAGGGAACTTAGGATTGTCAGCCTCTTGTTCTTCCAGTCTGTCTTCTGGGGGAGGGACCTGCTGTGCTATTACTCAGGCATCCCTATTTGGGCAAGGTTCCTCTGCCCCCTGTTTGGGGGATGGGCTCAGTTAAAACCAGATTTGGGGGCTTTTGTACTCTGGCAGCTTTCTCTGGTGGCTTTCTGCATCCCCCTGAGAGTCAGAGCAGATGTGACCATATCCAAATTTCTATCTCAGAACAGCGAAATCACAGTATGTCCCTCAGTGAGGTCTCAAGGCCACACTGTCCCCACTTTTGTCTGTGCCATGAAAAACTGCAGCATACTGGGTTGTGTGCCTCACAGCAGCACTCCCAGCCCTCACTTCCACGTCCAAGCACATGTCTGCCCTTTGTGCTTCTAAAATTGTCAGCCACCCCCAGTTCACATGCAGACCCCCACAGCTCCAGGTTTCAGTCTGGGGGGCTCCCCTAAAGTCCTTTCCCTGCTGCTACCCGGTGTAATAGTCTGTCCCTGGTGCCCAGCATGGAGGCTTTTGTGTTCTGGTGGTGCAGGATCCTGGAGGCTTCCTCCCCCTTCCATTTATATTCTGATACCTGTCTGCAGTATCACGGCTCCCTGTGTTATACCTCAAGATCAATTGGCTGAGATGTTCTGTTTGTATAGATCCAGAAATATTTTCTTACATCACAGGCTGATTTTGTAGGTGTTCAGAATGGTCTGGTAGATATCCAGCTCAATTCAGGGGACTGGTAGAAATAGGGTCCCCTACTCCTCCACCATTTTTGCCCCTCCTCCACTATTCCAAATTTATAACAACACCAAGAAAGAACAAAGCTGAAGGTATCATACTTCCTAATTACAAACTATATTACAAGTTAGAAAGCTGTAATAACACGTGCCCTCCTTAATGAGCACTGAGTGGTTATATGCAAATAATGAACCATTGAACATGGTCTCAAAAACTAATGATGTACTGTATGGTCACTAACATAATAAAAAAAAGGAAAGTTATAATAAATATGGCAAAAACAAAAGACATATAGATCATATAGACATATAGATCAAAAGACATATAGATCAATGAAACAGAACAGCGAATCCAGAAATAAATCCACACATATAGGGTCAATTAATTTACAACAAAGGAGCCAAAAACACACAATGGCAGAAGGACGGTCTCTTCAATAAATGATCTTGGGAAAACTGGACAGTCATATGCAAAGAATGAAACTGGAACACTATCTTACACTATACACAAAAATCAACTGACAATGGAATAACAGCTTTAATATAAGACTTGAAACCACAAAACACCCAAAAGAAAATACAGGGAGTTAGATCCTTGACAGCAGTCTTAGTGATGGGTTTTTGGATTTGGCACTAATGGCAAAACTAAGTCCCAAAAGTGGGACTACATGAAGTGGAAAAGCTTCTTTACAACAAAGGAAGGCAACCTCAGAGAAAATATTAGAAGATCCCATATTTGAAAAGGAGTTAATATCTAAAATATATAAGTAAGTCCTTCAATTCAATAGAAAAAAGCAATCAGGTTAAAAAGTGGGTAGAGGATCTGAATAGACATTTTTTTCCAAATAAGACATACAAATGGCCAATGGGTACATGAAAATGTGTTCAACATCACTAATCATCAGGGAAAATCAATACCATGATGAGAAATCACCTCACACCTGTTAGAATAACTATCATATTTTATTTAAAATCAATTTAATTAATATTTAGTGTATTGTTAGTTTCAGAGGTAGAGTTCAGTGATTCATCAGTTATATATAACACCCAGTGCTCATTACAGCCCAACATTAATCCCCATCACCCAGTTACCTCATTCACCCACACCTCCCATCCAGCAAATCTCAGTTTGTTTCTGAGAGTTAAGAGTCTCTTCTGGTTTGTCACCCTCTCTTATTTCTTCATACTTTATTTTTCTGTCCCTTCCCCTATAATCCTGGGTTTTGCTTCTTAAAATCTACACTTGAGTGAAACTATGTATTATTTGTCTTTACCTGAGTTATTTTGCTTAACATAATACCATCTAGTTCCATACACATCATTACAGATGGCAAGATTTCGTCTTTTGATGTTTAAGTCATATTCTACTGTATACCACATCTCCTTTACCCTAGAATAACTATTATTAAAAAGAGAAGAAATAACAAGTATTAGTGAGGATGTGGAGAAAAAGGAACCACTGTTCACTGTTGATGGGGAATGTAAATTGGTACAGTCACTATGGAAAAGAGTATATAATGTTCTTCAAAAAAATATTGAACTACCATATAACATTGCATGGAAGGAGCAAAGATGCCTTTCAACAGATGAATGAATAAAGAAGATGTGGTTCATATATACAATAGAATATTACTCAGCCATCAGAAATGATGAATATAGGGATTTGAATTGACATGGATGGAACTGGAGGGAATTATGCTAAGTGAAATAAGTGAAGCAGAGAAAGGCAATTGTCATATGGTTTCACTCATAAGTGGAACATAAAGCACAGTGCAGAAGACCATAGGGGAGGGGAGAGAAAACTGAGTGGTAAGAAACCAGAAAGGGAGAGAAACCATGAGAAATTCTTGACTCTGGGAAACAAACTGAGGGTTGTGGCAGGGAGGAGGGTGGGGACTGGGAATGATGGGCGTTAAGAAGGGCACATGTGGTGATGAGCACTGGGTGTTAGACACAACTAATGAATCACTGAACACTACATCAAAAACTAATGTGTACTATATGTTGGTTAATAGAACATAATAAAAAAATAAAATAAAATAAAAACAAAAATTCAATTGGCTAATTGAATTTAAATGAAAATATTTAAAAAATAAAATAAAATGCAGATGCCGGGTGTGTGTGTGATGAATTACCATATGATCAAGGAATTTTACCTCTGGGTATTTATCTGAAGACAAAAATTTACTATATCAAAAAGATATCTTCACCTTCATGTACACTGCAGCATTATATATAATAGCCAAGACACGGAAAAAACCTCCATGTCCACTGACAGTTGAATGAATGAAATAAATGTGACATGTAGATATAATGGACTATTCACCTAATAAAAAATAGGGAAATCTTTCCACTGGCAACAACATGGATGGAACTTGAGGGCATTATGCTAAGTGAAACAAATCAGATGAAGATAAATACTGCATGACTTCACTTACATGTGGAATCCACAAGGAGAAGGCGGGGAGAGGAAAAAGAGGAACAGGAAGAAGAAATGAAATAACTTCATAGATACTGAGAAAGGATTGGTGGTTGCCAGAGTTGGGGAGATTGAGGGGATAGGTAAAATGAATAAGTGTGGTTAAAAGGTACAAACTTCCACTTATAAGATAAATAATTTCTATAGTTGTCATATGCAGCACGGTGATTATAGTTAACAATGCTGTCTTATGTATTCGAAAGTTGCTAGATCTTAAAAGTCCTCACCAGAAAAAGAAAAATTGTGTATTAATTTTGTATCCTACAACATTACTGAATTCATCGATTAGTTCTAATAGTTCATTTTTCTTTGGTGGAGTCTTCAGGGTTTTTCTGTATAATACGTCATCAAATATGTATGCAAATACCATATTTTAATTCTTCCTTTCTAATTTGGATGTCTTTTATATCTTTTTCTTGCACAATTGCTTCAGCTAGCACTTCTAGTAGTGCTGTGTTGAATAAAAGTGGTGAAACTGGGCTCCAAATCTAGTTCCTGATCTTAGAGGAAGATCTTTCAGCATTTTACTATTGAGTATGATGTTAGCAGTGGACTTGCCATACATGGGCTTTATTTTGTTGAACTATGTTGTCTCTATAGCCACATAGTCAAAAGGTTTTTTAAATTATCTTAGTTTTTATTGTGCTTTATTATGTTTTTAAAATTATGTATGTTTTTATATATTATTATGTTGAATTTATTATTTATTATGTTACTTTTATTATGTTTATTAGTTTTTTAAATGAAGTACCATACAGAATATCATTAGTTTTGATGTAGTGTTCAATGATTCATCAGTTGTGCATAACACCCAGTGTTCATCACAACTTGTGCTCTCCTCAATACCCATCACCTGACTACTCCATTCCTTCACTCCCTCCCCTCTGAAACCCTCAGTTTGTTTCCCATAGTCCATAGCCTGTCATGGTTCATCTCCCTCTCTGATTTCCACTCCCCCTTCAGTTTTTGTTTCCTTCCCCTATTGTCTCCCATGCTATTCCTTATGTTCCACATATGAGTGAAACCATATGATAATTGTCTTTCTCTGCTTCACTTATTTCACTTAGCATAATCCCCTCCAGTTCCATCCATGTCAATGCAAATGGGTATTCATCCTTTCTGATGACTGAGGAATTTTCCATTGTGTATATAAACCACATCTTCTTTGTCCATTATTCTGTTGAAGGGCACCTTGGCTCCTTCCACAGTTTGGCTATTGTGGACATTGCTGCTATGAACATTGGGGTGCATGTGTCCCTTCTATTCACTACATCTGTATCATTGAGTTAAATACCTACTAGTGCAATTGCTGGGTTGTAGGGTAGTTCTATTTTTGACTTTTTGAGAAACCTCCATACTGTTTTCCAAAGTGGGTGTTCCACTTAATACCTATTCTTCTGAAGCTGTTACAAAAAATAGCAATAGAAAGAAAATTTCCAAACTCATATGAGGCCAGCACTACACTGATCACAAAACCAGGCAAAAATCCCGTCAAGGAGGAGAATTATAGACCAATGTCCCTGATGAACATAGATGCCAAAATACTCAAAAAGATCCTAAACAATAGAATCCAACAGTACATTAAAAGGATTATTCACCATGATCAGGTGGGATTTATTCCTAGGTTGCAAAGTTGGTTCAACATTCACAAATCAAACAATGTGATAGATCACATTGACAGAGAACAGACAAGAACCATATGATTCTGTCAAGTGAGGCAGAAAAAGCATTTGAAAAAATACAACATCCTTTCCTGATTAAAACTCTTCAGAGTGTAGGAATAGAGGGAATGTTCCTCAGTCACATAAAAACCATCTATGAAAAATCACAGCAAATATCATTGTCAATGGGGAAAATCTGAGGGCTTTTACTTCAAGGTCAGGTGCACGACAGGGATGCCCACTCTATGCTTGTTCAGCATAGTCCTAGCCTCATCAATCAAACAGAAAGAAATAAAGGCATTTAAATTAGCAAAGAAGTAATCAAACTCTCTCTCTTCGCAGATGACATGTTACTTTATGTTGAAAACCCAAAGACTCCACCCAAGTTATTAGAACTCATACAGCAATTCAGCAATATGGCAGGATATAAAATAAATGCACAGAAATTGGTCGCTTTTCTATACACTAACAATGTGACTGAAGAAAGAGAAATTAAGGAATTGATTCCATTTACAACAGCACCAAAAACTACAAGATACCTAGGAATAAACCTAACCAAAGAGGTAATGGGTCTATACTCTAGAAACTACAGAACACTTGTGAAAGAAATAGAGGAAGACACAAAGAGATAGAAAAACATTCCAAGCCCATGGATTAGAAGAATAAACATTATGAAAATGTCTATGTTTCCCAGAGCAATCTACACTTTTAATGCCATCTCTATCAAAATATCATTGACATTTTTCACAGAGGTAGGACAAACAATCCTAAAATTTGTATGGAACCAGAAAAGACCCCAAATCGCCAGGGGGTTGTTGAAAAAGGAAACCAAAGCTGGGGGCATCAAAATGCCTGACTTCAAGCTGTATTACAAAGCTGTGATCACCAAGACAGCATCTTATTGGCACAAAAACAGGCATATAGATCAATGTAACAGACTAGAGACCCCGGAAATGGACCCTCAACTCTATGGTTAACTAATCTTGGACAAATCAGGAAAGAATATCCAATGGAAAAAAAAAGACAGTCTTTTCAATAAATGGTTCTGGGAAAATTGGACAGCTATATACAGAGAAATGCAACTTTACCATTCCCTTACACTATATGCAAAGATAGACTCAAACTGGATGAAATACCTCAATGTGAGACAGGAATTCATCAAAATCCTGGAGGACATAGCCTCTTCAACATTGGCCATAGCAACTTCTTTCAAGACATGTCTCTTAAGGCAAGGGAAACAAAAGCAAAAATGAATGTTTGGGACTTTGAACACCAAAGGAAACAGTCAACAAAAATAAGAGGCCACCCACGGAATGGGATAAGATATTTACAAATGACATCACAGATGAAAGGTTGATATCCAAGATCTACAAAGAACTTCTCAAACTCAACACCCAAAGAACAACTTATCCAGTCAAGAAATGGCCAGAAGACATGAACAGACACTTCTCCAAAGAAGACATAGAGATGGTTAACAGACACATGAAAAAATGTTCAACATCACACAAATAAAAACCAAAATGATATACCGCCTTATACCAGTTAGAATGGCCAAAATTAACAAGACAGGAAACAACAAGTATGACAAGACTGGAGAAAATGGAACCCTCTTATGCTGCTGGTAGGAATGCAAGCTGGTAGAGCCACCCTAAAAAACAGTATGGAGGTTCCTTGAGACGTTAGAAATAGAGTGCCCTACCACCCAGTAATTGCACTACTAGGTTTTTACTCCAAAGATACAGATGTAGTGACAAGAAGGGGTAAGTGCACCCCCGTGTTCATGGCAGCAATGTCCACAATAGCCAAACTGTGGAGAGAGGTGAGATTTCCTTAAACAGAGGAATGGATACAGAAGATGTGGTTCATATATACAATGGAATATTCCTCAGCCATCAGAAAGGATGGATATCCACCATTTGCACTGATATGGATGGAACTGGACGGGATTATGTTAAGTGAAATAAGTGAAAGACAATTAGCATATAGTTTCACTCATCTGTGGAACATAAGGAATAGTGAGTAGGACCACAGAGGAAGGGAGGGAAAACTGAATAGGAGGAAATCAAAGAGGGAAACAAAGCATGAGAGACTCTGGACTCTGGAAACCAAACTGAGGGTTACAGAAGGGAAGGGGTGTGGGAATGGGGTACCTGGGTGATGGGTATTAAGGAGGGTATCTGTGGTGATGAGCACTGGGTGTTATACACAACTAATGAATCATTGAACATTACATCTAAAACTGATGATGTACTGTATACTGGCTAATTGCACATAATAAAAAAAAGAAAAAAGAAAAGTAAAGAGAAGTTTGGTAGAATTCACTTATGAATCCATCTGGTGATGGACTTTTTTTTTTTTTGTAGTTTTTGATTACCAATTCAGTTTTGTTACTAGCGATTAGTTTGTTCAGATACTCTATTTCTTCCTTAGCTTCGGAAGACTGTATATTTCTTGGAATTTATCCAGTTCTTCTAGGTTTTCCAACTTGTTAACAAATAATCTTTTATAGTATTCTCTTATATCCTTTGTATTTTTGTGGTTAGTTATTATTTTCATTATTTAATTTATTAGGATTATTTTATTTTCATTTTCATATTTTGGCTGAGCATTTAACAATTCTGTTTCATATTTTCAAAGAACCAGTTTTTGGTTTTATTTTATTTTTATTTGTTTTCTTTCAAGTTTTTCTTTAAATTCAAGTTAGTTCACATACATTGTAGTATCTGTTTTGGGGTAGAATTTAATGATTCATCAGTTGCACATAACACTCAGTGTTCATTACATCAAGTGCCCTCCTCAATGCTGATCACCCAATTACCACCTCCCCACACCCACCTCCCCTCCAGTAACCCTCAGTTTGTTCCCTATACCTAAGAATCTCTTATGTTTTACCTCCCTCTCTGTCTTTACTGTTATTTCATTTTTCCTTCCCTTCCTCTATATTCGTGTTTTTCTTCTCAAATTCCACATATGAGTGAAATCATCTGGTATTTGTCTTTCTCTGACATATTTCTCTTAGCATAATACACTCCAGTTACATCCACATAATTGCAAATGGAAAGATTGCATTTTTTTGATGGCTGATTAATACTCCACTGTATGTATAAATGTATGCATATATATATATGTGTGTGTATACACACACACACACACACACACACACATATATATATATATATATATATATATATATATATATATATATGCATACACCTTTATCCACTTATCCGTTGATGGACATTTGGGCTTTTACGATGCTTTAGCTATTGTGCATAGTGCTGCTATAAACATTGGGGTACATGTGCCCCTTTGAGTCACTATTTTGTATCCTTTGGATAAAAACCTAGTAGTGCAATTGCTGAGTCATAGGATAGTTCTAGTTTTAACTTTTTGAGGTAACCTCCATACTGTTTTCCACAGTACATGCACCAGTTTGCATTCCCACCAACAGTGTGTGAGGGCTCCTTTTTGTCTACATTTTCACCAAAATTTGTTGCTTTTTGTGTCTTTTTTTTTAATTTTAGCCATTCTGACAAGTATGAGGTGATACCTCTCTGTAATTTTGATTTGAAATTCCCTGATGATGAGTGATGTCATATCTATTCATCTATTTATGGACACTTTGGTTGTTTTCATGTCTTGGCTATTGTAAATAAAACTGCAATAAACATAGAAGTGCATATGACTTTTGTGATTACTATATACTACTGGTGCCAGGTCAGATAGTTCTGTGAATCCATTTGTGGCATGGGCATTTTGTTTACCTTTGAAGGTCTGAGAAGTATCACCTCTGCTGTCAGGGGATCTTATGGTTGTGTCACTAATGGAGAAATTGTTGGCTATGACCCCCATTTTTCTAGAAATCACCTGGCAAGCCCAGTAGTGCTTGATTTTTGGGAAAGCTAGGATACTGTATTTCCTAGAAGGAAACAGAGATAGCTGAGTATAACTGATCACCTACCTTATTCCTAACTTTGTAGGTATCAAATGAGCTAAAATATTTACACCCTGCGGTCTTTCTGTTGATCTTTGGTACTACCTTTTCTTTCCAAATCCTCTTCAGCAATTGCCTGCAGGATAAACTTTCCATCTGCTTTGCAGAGACATAGTGCTTCTTGTCAAGCAGAAACAAAGCATTCCAACTCTGCCAGGAGACAAGGCTTTACCTAGTAGCCACGTGGGATCCCTCTTCTCATCCTCCAGTCCTTAACTTTTTGGAATAGTTCAAAGGATACAGGGCCCTTGTGATGAGGGATACTCAAAAACTTGTTCAGATTCCAGTAGGAAAATGAAGAGAAAGAATCCTTCCAGACATAGGTGAGCCAATTTGAAGATTGGGGTTTTGTCTAGTTGATGTTTGCATAACTTCCCTTGGTTTTGTCAGGGACTACATGAATGTTTCAGCCTCCATAATTGCATTTGAAGTGCCTGGTTTACAAACTTTTTTTTTTTCCCAAAAGGCTGAACTCTAAAAGTGACAATACAATTCTGTGTGCTTACAATGCTCACGTGGCCTACCCTGCCCCAAACTGCCTGAAATCACCAGAAATATAAATCAACAAATATCTTCAAAATAGAAGTATTAACCTTCCTGATCAGAGGGGTAATCATAAGGCTGGTAACAATTTCTACTTTGCTGTCTTTTGTCAAAAGTGTCTACTTTTGGGTGCCTGGGTGGCTCAGTGGGTTAAAGCCTCTGCCTTCAGGTCAGGTCATGATCCCAGGGTCCTCGGATTGAGTCCCACATCAGGATCTCTGCTCAGCAGCGAGCCTGCTTCCCTTCCTCTCTCTCTGCCTGCCTCTCTGCCTACCTGTGATCTCTGTCTGTCAAATTAAAGAAAATCTTTTAAAAAAAAGTGTCTACTTTTGGCAGGGCAAGATCATATTTCCAATTTCAGGATATATGTGTATATTTCCAAGTTTGAAATCGCCTCACACCTGTTAACTGAGGCTTTGATTGATGTACCCTGGAGTAATTTAGGGAAATCAAAATTCAGCTCCCACTAGGTGATGTGCACAATGTTAATCTTTTTATTCCATTTTAAAATCCTTTGCTTTCCTGTGGGGAAATCACAGCCTTCAGGAGTTCTCTATCCCAAACTGCATATTCAGTCTTAGAAGTAACTGAGGTTTGAATAGAAACAATTTGATTCATACACTTGGCTGTGCTCAACTAAGACATTAATCAGAGTTGTAGCTCACAAAGTACCAAAGAGAAATGAGACTACTTATACATAATAGGTCAACTATGTACAATAGGCAAGGGAGGCTAACAAAGAGTCTCTTATCTTTAAAATGACAATGAAAATTTCTTTTCAGTGTTTATGTACCACATCCAGTGTTCCATGCAATACGTGCCATCCATAATACCCATCACCAGGTTCAACCAATCTCCCACCCCCTGCCCCTTCAAAACCCTCAGATTGTTTCTCAGAGTCCATAGTCTTTCATGGTTCGGCTCCCACTCCAGTTTCTCCCAACTTCCTTCTCCTCTCCATCTCCCCATGTCCTCTGTGTTATTTGTTATGCTCCACAAATAAATGAAACCATATGATAATTGACTCTCTGTGCTTGACTTATTTCACTCAACATAATCTCTTCCAGTCCTGTCCATGTTGATACAAAATTTGGGTATTCATTCTTTCTGATGGAGGCATAATACTCCATAGTGTATATGGACCACATCTTAATTATCCATTCGTCCATTGAAGGGTATCTTGGTTATTTCCACAGTTTGACGACCGTGGCCATTGCTGCTATAAACATTGGGGTACAGATGGCCCTTCTTTTCACTACATCTGTATCTTTGGTGTCAATACCCAGTAGTGCAATTGCAGGGTTATAGGGAAGCTCTATTTTTAATTTCTTGAGGAATCCCCACACTGTTCTCCAAAGTGGCTCCACCAACTTGCATTCCCACCAACAGTGTAAGGGGGTTCCCCCTTCTCCACATCCTCTCCAACACACGTTGTTTCCTGTTTTATTAATTTTGGCCATTCTAACTGGTGTAAGGTGTTATCTCAATGTGGTTTTCATGTGAATCTCCCTGATGGCTAGTGATGATAAACATTTTTTCATGTGTCTGATAGCCATTTGTATGTCTTCATTGAAGAAGTGTCTGTTCATGTCTTCTGCCCATTTTTGGACATAATTATCTGTTTTGTGTGTATTGAGTTTGAGGAGTTCTTTATAGATCCCCCATATCAGCCTTTTGTCTGTACCGTCATTTCCAAATATCTTCTCCCATTCCTTGGGTTGCCTCTTTGTTTTGTTGACTGTTTCCTTTGCTGTGCAGAAGCTTTTGTTCTTGAGGAAGTCCCAAAAATTCATTTTTGCTTTTGTTTCCTTTGCTTTTGGAGACATATCTTGAAAGAAGTTGCTGTGGCCAATATCGAAGAGTTTACTGCCTATGTTCTCCTTTATGATTCTGATGAATTCCTTTCTCACATTGAGGTCTTTTATCCATTTCAAGTTTATCTGTGTGTATGGTGTAAGAGAATGGTCGAGTTTCATTCTTCTACATACAGGTGTCCAATTTTCCCAGCACCATTTATTGAAGATACTATCTTTTTCCCACTGTATATTTTTTCCTGCTTTGTTGAAGATTATTTGACCATAGAGTTGAGGGCCCAAATCTGGGCTCTCTACTCTGTTCCACTGGTCTATGTGTCTGTTTTTATGCCCGTACCATGCTGTCTTGGTGATCCCAACTTTGTAGTAAAG